>NC_053432.1:15903150-16134057 GCF_007990345.1 Gossypium hirsutum
AAATGGGTAAACTACACTTCATGTCACTCTAAAATATTGTCGTTCTTATTTTAGTTCTCTATTTTTTGTTAATTTAATCACTATAATTAAAATAATTATTTAAATTAATCATTATAGTTAAAAATTTCGTTAATCCATTAAGGAATTGTTGACGTGACATTTTTTAACTTTTACTTAAAGTTAGAGATTTCTCTATAATTAGTCTAAAATAAATTTTTTTGATTTATTTGAAATATAAAAATCACCTTTTCTTATCACTCATCCAACACCAGCTATAGTAACCATCCTTTGCTCTCTCATATCTATTGCTGACATGGTAATTTTTTTTTACGTGATATTTTGTTTTTTAATTTGATTATTTTTTTAATACCAGACTGTTCATTTCGACTTTGTTTCACTTAAAGTGGATTTAATGCCATTATGGAGTTATGCAAATTAATAATACTTAATTAATATTAGAAATAATAACTTATTTGCCCTGTAACTTCAAAAAAATATTTTAGTTTTTCATTTAATTTTTTGTTTTTTTAGCCTTTAAACAAACATTAATTTTTCCATCCATTTTAAGATAATTTGACTAAAAATACAAATTTAAGGACTAAAAAAAGTAAAAAATTAAATGGAGACCCAAAATAATTTTTTTTATAAAATTAGATGGTAAAATAAGTCATTATAATATAATATAATATAATATAATATAATATAATGATAATTATTATATGTAAGTAGTAACTTTTTAACATTGTGCAACTTTAAGCATACATGCATTTAGCATTTCTAAATTCAATAGACTATATTAATCATTATTTCCTAATCTAATCGATTAGGAAAATTTTGTAACCACAAATATAAATCATTTCCATTTTTCAGATAACCTTTAATTCCAATGTAATTTTTTTTATATTTAAAATTTAATAAGATCAAGTCTTAGTTCAATTGGTATCGGTATTATTGTCAGTACAGGAGGAAGTGGATTCAAATACACTGAAGTGCATTTTCCTCCTATTTAAGGGTTGGGGAAGAGCTACGGGTAATTTTAGATATTGCATCAAAAAGGGCAGAAATAATAACAACATATAATGAAATTAACTTTACCATATACATATTTAATATTAACTAAAATTGTTTTTAAGAGTTTTTTTAAACATTTATACAAATTTTTAAAAAATATTTATTAATATTTTTAATAAAAATTTAAAGAAATTAAAAAAAATGTGTTAAATAAATAACTACATTTACAGTTAAACTGCTTAAAATTTAATCAATATGTTTAAAAATAAATTTAATATTAAATATGTATAAAAATTAAAACTATTTTCTTAAAGTTTTACAATTTGTTAAAAAAATATAATCTATTTTACTTAGTTATGTTTAGAGTTTAATAAACATGATATAAACCTTAAAAAAATGTATACTTCCAAAACTATTCAATATTATAATTTAATATTGACGGTACTTTTTAATATTATTAATTTAAAATATTTTATAAAAAAATTCAATTAGGGAATGTATCTTATTTGAATTGTTAAAATAATATAAAATTGATTAAAAAATAATTTTTCAATCATAATAATTTGATTTAAGATAAATAAAATATTAAATTACAAAATTTATAAAAAATGAAAAATATTTATATCTATTTATAAATTTTATAAAACATAATTATTTTTTTATTTACATAAATTCGATTTGTATAACCATGAGAAATTCATAAACTAGGGGAAGTAACCCGTGTATAAACCCTGCCTGCAGAACGCGAAGCACGCATTACAGATTTGTTTGAACAGTGGGGGTGATCTATAAAATGGATCAAAAGTGGAAGCCAAAGCCGAGACTAGTCAATTGGAAGAGTTATTCAGGCGATTTGACAGCGTCTCAGCAAGGCAGAGCTTAAGAAAGCCTTCAACGAGCTTGGGTCTCGAGTCGAACCCTTGCAGCTCTTCAACGTGCTGATGAGAATGGAGATGGGTTCCTAAGTGATGACGAGTTGGAACCTCTTCTTCAGTATGCTGTTGGACTTGGTTATACAATAAAGACCAAATAAGTTAATAGTTTTATACATACTTTGGTCCAAGCAAATGGTATTTCTTTTCTTGTTGTATATCAGCTTAATTGAGGATCTGTTTATGTCTACTTTGCGTACTTGAACGGGAATTTGGGTTCTTTGGGTTGGCGCATTCAGTGGCTAATCTTTATTAACTTCGGTTTAAATGGATTAATATTTATCTTATTAATTTGAATTTAAATTCAATTTTATTATAAAATATTAACAATCTAAATATATTCAATTGACCCAAATCCAAAACATCTCCAACTTAAAATGATTCAAAATGTAACTCGAAATAACCTAATCCTAAAATAATCCAAACAACAATGATTCGTTTCAAATAAAAAAAAAAACTCTAGCCACAAACCTAAAATGACTTAGAATTCAGGGTCCCTTTGAATCCCAGTGAGTGTTAGTTTTTGCTAAAATTGAATAAAATACTGTAATAAGAAAATAGACTCCGAGTAGAGACAGCTGAATTATATATTTTATTCATCAAATAAAAGTCTTAATATAGGCAATTTCAGGAACGTTAAAAACAAACTTCTCCTAATATGTAGGCAACTGGATAACTAAAAAATAAAACCATTCAATGCTTCCTTTGATGAGCATACTCCAAGCATCCTTCAAAGTTTTTCAAACACAACTTGCTTCAATGGCTTTGTTAGGATATCAACTACTTGACTTTCATTGTTACAAAAAACTAAACCGATCACACCATCATTACACAAATTGCATATAAAACGGTAACTAAGATCTATATGTTTGCTTCTCCCATGAAAAATTGGATTTTTTAAAATCTTTATTGCTGAAATTTATCATAGTAGATGGTTGTTGCTTCCTTTTGATGCCGTTGAAGTGTCTCAAGCAACCTTCTCAACCAAACAGTTTGACAGGAGGATAAAGCTACTGCAACAAATTCAACTTCTATGGATGACAATGTCACAATTTGTAGTTTTTTTATGGCCATATTACAGCTGTAGAGCTCATCATAAAAAAAAAAAAACCTGATATGTTTTTTCTATCTTCAACATCGTCGACATAATCATTATCTATAAATTCAAATAAGGAGCTTTTCACTTTAACTTTGCACATAATACCAAAATTAGTTGTGCATTTAAAATAATGAAAGATTCTTTTACCAGCTAGCAAATAGCTTTAACTTGGATTTTTCATATAACAACTAATTAAGCTAACACCATGCATGATGTTAGGTCTTGTGGAAGTTATATACAGTAAACTTCCAACCATTTGCTTGAACAAAGTGACATTTATCTTCATAGCTCCATCATCTTTTCTTAGCTTTATGCCAAGCTCTGTCAGGGTATAGGTCAAATTGCAATACTACATTTTAAACCTGCTCAAAACCTCAAGAATGTATTTCTTTTTTGAAATAAATATACCAGTATCTGATTGCACAATTTCTATGCCAAGAAGTAATGCATCAATCCCAAATTAGTCATTTCAAACTCAGTCATCGTGTTTTTCTTAAAAGACTTGATCATTAGTTCATCATTGCCAATGTAAATCAAATCATCAACGTAGAGACACACTACAAGTAATTTGCCATTACCATCTAATTTTGTGAATAGTATGTGTTTATGTGGACACTTACAAAAATATTCTTTTTCAAAATAAGCATCTATACAACTATACCAAGCTCTTTGAGCTTGTTTTAGTCCGCATAGTGCTTTTTTCAGCTTTTATACCTTATTTTCAATGATTTACTTCATGAAACTAGAAGACTGATAAATGTATACCTCTTCTTGCAATTATCTGTGTAGAAAGGTTGACTTTACATCTAATTGATAAAGCTTCCAAAAATTCTAAGTAGTTATGGAAAAAACTATACGAACAGTGTCCAACCTTGCAATCGGAGCAAATATCTCTTTGTAATCAACGTCAAACTCCTATTTGTATCCCTTGGTGACTAATCGAGCTTTGTGCTTGTTGATTTTGTCATTCTTCTTGAATTTTGTTCTATAAACCCATTTCACGCTAATGGACTTCTACCTTTTTAAAATTTTTGTCAGCTCCCAAGTATTGTTTCTTTCTATTGAGTTGATCTCCTCTTTCATAGCTGTACAGCCCAATTTTGGGGCCCAAATAAAACCCACTAACCCCTAAATACCCACTAAACAACCCACTAAACCTAACAGAATCCCAAACCCAACACAAATAACCTACCCAAAACCCACTAAACCCACATGGCCCAAACACAAAATAGAAAAAGAAAAATGAAAGAAAACCTAAAACCCTAGCCGTTCAGCCTCTGACCCCTGTCCCATCCACCGACGCCTGTAGCATCGCCCCACTGTCGTCCAAGTTGCGCTCCTGCAAGCATTAAACGGGAAGTGACATAAAGCAAAACAAAGAAATGTAATGGCTATTTAAAAGCCAAATCCAAAAACCATGTACTGATTCGGGCATTTTTCAGTAAAAATAATAAGCAACATTAGACCAAAAAACAAAAACAGATCAAAAACATAGGCATAAAATCGCAACGAAAAATCGAAGGGAGTTCAAAGAAGCACAAGGCAAGGTTTAACTATTCTCTTTCGGATCTATTTTCTAAGTATTTTTTTCATTTGATTTACTCTAAAAATAATACATACATACATATTCATAAGCACTAAAAGATAGCAAAAAAATATATATAAAAAAATCATACCTGGAGCGATTTCCGGCCACCGTACACGGCGGACGACACGGCGGCGGACGGTCGGCTCCTCGCCGGTTTCTGGGCCTGCTGCAGAGGAAGAGGGTGAGAGAGAGAGAGAGAATGAAGCTTTTTTTTAAAGAACATGCAACAAATGAAAAAAAAATCATTTTTTTTAGTTATATAACGGTACCAAAACGGTACCGTTTTGGCCCTTCCCCCCAAGGCGCAAAACGGCGTCGTTCTGGGGTGGAGCGGGTCGACCCGACCCGTCCGGCCTTAGATCCGCGTGTTTTTGAAGCGGAGGGGTTATTTGCGCTTTCGGCCCCTCCGCTTTCGCATGACTTCCCAATCAAGCACTTTTCAATTTTAATTTTACCCAGGAATTTGTCCTACTCTTCAACTTGGTCCATGGCCACGTGCTACATATTAAAACAAGGGGAATATTGCAGTTTCGGTGCATCTAAGTTGTGTTCGTGTTGCAATTCGGCCGTTTTCCTTTTAGTTCTTTTGAAATTCGCCCCAATATTCGCCTTCGTTTTAATTTTCGTCCTTTTTTTTACTTTTTTCCTCATTATCCTATTTTAATCTTAATATTATTTATATTATTATATTTCATTATTGTTGTATTTTTATTATCATCATTAGCATATTTTATTATTATTTAGACATTTTAGTTTTTACTTACATATATTTTGTATATATTCATATAGTTGTTTTATTATTATTCCTAATATATGTTTTATGTATACATATTCAAATATTCTATTATGTACATTTTGTTATATATCTACTTTTACCTCTATATTATTGAAATTTATTATATATCTTTAATATATATACGTACACATTTATATATTATTGTTATTATTAGCTTTGATATTATTGTTTTGTTAATGCATTTGTATATCATATATGCATCCTTCTAATATATATATATATAATACTCCATATTATGCACATGTATATTAATATTATATCATGCATATCATATATATTATGTACATACATATTGTAAATATCATATTGTTTGTACATTCTATTATGTATATTTTCATAACTATTATGTACTCATTTCATATATATATCCCGTATATTTTTAATATATCATATATATTTTTTGTTTCTATTATTATATATATATTTTAATACCATATGTATTATTATCGTTTTATACTATTGCTATTATTATTATTTTCGTCATCATTGCCATTTTTCTTTGTCATATTTTATGCATCTTTATTTATTTATTCATGTATTCGATGGTTTTATTTTCCTCATGCATTTGTTTATATTTACACATTACTAGGCTTGCTATTATTACATTTTCATATAATTGCTCACATTATTATTTTTGATATCGTTACGCTCATTATTATACATTATTATTATTAATACCAAAATTTGCCTTTATAAATCACGTTATATTTTATTTTTATTTTTTTTACTCAATATATTCAAACAATTCTTTCATAAAAGCAATATCCTGTATTAGGTAATTCGAGATAATCGTGCCCTAACTTACTAGGTTTCGACTTTTCTCATTTAACCTAAATAACGGAGTATATTCTTTTTAAATCATTATACGAGTTTTGAAAATGTTTATTCTCGAATATGCGAGGTGTTGTGCCCTAACTTACTGGGTATGACATTTTGTCATCTCGAAATAAGAATTTGTTTTGGAATAAAGGCAATATTCGGTGTTTGAAAATTCGAGAGAACGTGCCCTAACTTACTGGGTTTCGATTTCTCTCGTTCACTCTAAATAATCGAATACCCTTTAAAATACACAGATTTTACAAAAGGCAAGCTCGCTCTCGAAAAATCAAGATGTTGTGTCCTAACTCACTGGATATGACATTTCACATTTGAGACGAGAAGGTCTTTAATATTTAAGCATTTTCTTTATAAAGAAGGATCGTATTTCAAAAGTCTTCCAAGTTTTCAATCTTCGACACTAAGACACTAATTAATCAACTAGGTACCAATTTTGGGCGTATCGAGGGTGCTAATCCTTCCTCGTGCGTAACCGACTCACGAACCTGTTTTCTTGATTTGTGTAGACCAAAATTGTTGTTTAAATAAATCAAGTTATTTATTAAAAACAACCACTTTAACGAGGTGACCCGATCACACCTAGTCAAAAAGGATCGGTGGCGACTCCCGTTTTTTGTGTTCATTTTCAAAATCCAAGTCAATTCCCGTTTTTCAAAAAAATGGTTACGACAATAGCTTTTTCCCATTTTTGTTCTTTGATAGCTTCTTGAAATGTAAGGGGATCACATTCCACAAAAAGAGCAAAATGGGAAATTTGATCATCATTAAATAATTTATCTCCACTTACATAATCGATCATCCAAGTTGGCCGCTTTCTCAGTCGAGATTCATGGATGACTACGCCATCATCCAATTCATTTTCACAAGAGAGTTGTGTGTGATTGTCAATTGCATCTGAATTTAACTCTTGAGTTGCAACTTTAACTTTATCTTTATATCTATAAAAATTAGTAGGAATTTCTTGCTGTTTAACACCCTTTTCAATGCAATTCCATGAAGAATTTTCATAAAAAAGACGTCTTTGTTGATGATGATCTTCTTAGTGAGTGGATTGAACAATTTGTATGCCTTGGTTGTCTGATTTACACCAAGAAAAACACATTTTTTGCCCTTATCATCAAGCTTTCTCCTTTTCTAATATGGAACATGTGTGTACATGACACACTCATAAATTTTGAAGTGATTTACAATTGGTTTTCTGCCACTCCATGCTTTCTCCAACGTCATGTTTTAAACATAAAAGGTGAGACTTCTATCTAAAACATGAATGCTCCAGTTTACAACTTTTAGCCAGAAAGCCTTTGAAATGTTCTCTTTTTTCAATAGGCTTCTCACTATTTTGAGAATGGTTTGATTTTTCATTTTTGACACACCATTTTGTTGTGGTATGTATGCAGTGATGAGTTCTCTTCGAATGTCTTGTTTTGTAACACCACTAATCCATATCCATCACCGGAACAAGGTTATGAAGCATTACTAGAATATACAGATCAAATAAACAAATATTTCATTTTATACAATATTCATGTTAGAAATCAAACATAAAGTCCCTTATATGAACTTTCGAGGTCCAAAACATGCATTAGAAATGAGTCGGGATTAAACCAGGTACTTAAATAATTTTTCGTAAAATCTCAAAATTTTTCCTAGGTGCAGGGGTTACACACTCGTGTGGTCAGGCCCTGTGGTTCACACAGCCAAAGAACATGCCCGAGTCTCAGGCCATGTAACTCTCTGACTTGGGTCACGTGGTCAAGCCACACGCCTGTATGCTAGGCCGTGTGTAAATACCTAGGCATTCTGTTTCGAAATTTTAAAGATGTAGGGGACACATCGCCAGGTCACACGTCCGTGTCTCTACCCGTGTAGACGAAAATAGGCTATTTTCCAAGCCATATTTCTCAATCCATTTTGTCATCCTTCTACACGAACACTTTAACACATTCAAAAGCTCCTATAGGTTATTTGACCCAACTTAAAATCAAGTCCTATACATGATATAATACCTCATATAATCAAGTATACACGCCTACTTAAATTACCAAGTTCACATATATGCATATCTTATCAAATATGCTAACTTTAATTATATCATCAATATGCCAAAATAATTTCTATCAATCAACCAATTTCAAACACATACCAAATATATTCATCACAAACCATTCTAATGGCTAGTTATAATTAAAACATTTATATGTCGATATTGGCTAATTAACCTGTACATGTCATTATAAATATAATTGATTTACCATATATATATATACCAAAATGAGTTGATGGATAGTGTGAGTGATCTCCGCCAAGCTTCTAATCCAACGAGCCTCCGAATTACTATAAAACAAGGGAAAATAAAACAGAGTAAGCATGAATAAGTTCGTATAACATGGTAATTAACTTACTAGTCATTTAAATTCAATATAAACATACAAGGCACATTCAATCAACTTGATCACAAGCCCTAACACGTATTCTCATCACCCTTGTTAGTCATATATTTCATATAAATATCAAGAAACATGTATGAGCTCAACAATAATTAGATTTCCATGTACATATACTTTCCACATCATGTACTCATATAACATATATAGTTCATATCCTTATATTTCAAGTACATTTTCATAATAATTCATCTCGAGTTCAGATTATTTCATGTCAGAACTTTACCTATTAAATCATTTGAAATGTCAGTGTCACACAGATAATACACTCAAGGTGTACAAATCTATAATCATGGATGAACATATTCATCAAACAAATTCCATGTTCATATATTATTATCTTGTATTTCCATATATCATGTATCATCATTTTCATTTATTTCAGGCAGATACGTGTATTAATTCATTTCATGTTCATATTTTCTCATGTTAGGATTTTGTCCATTGAATTTATTTGAAATATCGATCACAGGTAGTACACTCGAAGCGTACAAATTAGAAATCCGTCAAATCATATTCAGGAGTGCTCTTAAAAGCACATAATCAAGAAATCCTCTCTCAAGCCATATAACAGGAAGGTCACAAAAAGCCATTAATCGGGAAGCTCACAAAGAGCATATTAGGAAGCTTATCCGGTCTATATAACAGGAAGCTCATAAGAGCCATAATTAGAATGTAACAGCCCTTAACCCTATCCCGTAGTCGGAACAGGATTACGGAGTATTACCAGCCACTACAGTTTGATTACAATTAATAAAGAAAGAAATACAATTCAGTTCATAAAATATATCTTAATGTTCCTTTAATGGGCCCTCGAGACTTAAAATGTATGTACCGGGACTCAATCAGAAACTTATAAATTTTTTCATAAATTTTTTAAAATTTCCCTTTTATGAACAGAACCACACGCTTGTGTGGCTTATGTGACACGTCCGTGTGGCCACACTGTATGACTCACACGGCCTGGACACGTCCGTGTCCTCTACCCGTGGAGCTCTCTGACTTTTACCTATGAACAAATTAATTTCACACGGCCAAGACACATGCCCGTGTGCTCAGCCCGTGTGACAATATGTATTGTAACATTTTAGGTGTAGGGGACACACGGCCAAACAACATGCCTGTGTGCAAGCCGTGTGTCTCACACGGTCTGGTCACACTCCCGTGTGCCAGGCCGTGTGGACTCAATAATGAATCTTTCACACTTTATTAGCCAACCCTGCAAATTTCAAACCACAACCAATATAAATACCAATACTAAACCAATCCAATACTTGATTTAAAACATTTATCATGTATCATTATCAATTATCAATTTACTTATTTCGACATTACAATCACAATGCAAAATAACACACTTAAGACATCCTAGGTACATGCCATTATCAACAATTAACATGCTTGACCTTATTGAGTTTGGGATCGGCCTAAAATGCTAATTCAACGGTCTGACCTTAACCTAACCTGCGCACGGAAACAAACCGTACGCTGAATATGAACTCAGTGGTATCTCTATAATCCGAACACTTAATAAAATGCCAATATAACATTTACATAAAAATCATATATCAATCACATTAATATAATTGTTCAATACATAGATAAATTCCTTGTAACTAATTCAATTCAGAAATACTTAACTCATATGTCTTTTTCATACTTCAGTTCACTATTCAGCATCAATAAATCTTATTCAATGATTCAATTATCAATCATTATTCTGTGTTTATCCATTCTAGTAACAGTCAGTATTTTCAATATTAATCACTTTATCAATATCATTCAGTAACGATCAATTGTTTAGTGACAATTAGTTATTCAGTATCAATCAATTATTTAGTAACTGTCAGTGTCATTCAATTGTTCAGTACAGTAATTTACCCCCTATTAACATACTCAGACCTAGACGGATACACGGATCCAACCCACACATCGGGATAGCATACAGTGTTTCATCGGCCAGAGCCGGAATACACTGTAACGATAACAGTAACAGTAACAGTAGCGGTACATAGAGTACCTCATCAGAACAAATCCGAAACAATAACAATAGCAGTAAGGTACAAAGTACCTCTTCGGAACGAATCCGGAACAGCAACAGTAAGGCGACACTTATAGTGTCTCATCGACACAAAGTCGGAATATCCCTGAACACTTCCAATCCTATGGCATGCCAACTATATCCGACTTAGCCCGATACTGTTAATAGGGTTTTTAATTCATTTTCCAGTTTCCAATCATTTCACATCTCAACAATCATATATATATTCATAATTCGATATAATTCATTTCACTTTTCAATAATAAACATTCAATTTTTACAATAATCACATATATTCGTATAAATTCAATAAATTTAACACATACCTAATCAATCCATTTCAATTATATAACACAATAATTCTCACCTCAATTATTATCATAATATTCAATCAAAATTCAACGATAAATAAATAATTTCACTTTTCAATTCTAACCGATATCTATTCTAATTCAAATATTCATCTCAAAGCACTTTCTATACATATTAAGTAATAATTTCAATAATTAAATATTAAGTTCGGATTGTAGAAATACAAACCGTAATTTTCGAGCTAACCCTCGTCGACTTTGCCTTTTTCCTTGCTTAGCCGAGATTTTTTGGCACATCGTTAGCTATTTAAACCTCAAGCTTCAAACCTTCAATTTTCCTTTTTTCTTTCTTTTCTTTCTTTCATTCTTTCCTTCCCCTGTTAACGTTTCATATTCTGTTTCTTTTTCTCATCTCTTTTGTTTCTTTCTTTTATTTTATGTTTTAACTATATATATATATAATATAATATAATAACATCAATAACTATAAAAATATCTATTTAACATCAAATATTCATTTTACATTTGTATATCATAATCTCCATACACTTGTCATAATTAAATTTATTTATTATATAAATATCTTATAATATAATTACTTAATTAATAAATATCTTTTATAAATAATAAATATTTATTAATAATTAAATACATGTATTACAAATGTATGTATTTTTTTATTAGTACACTTGTATCAAATCATAACCACACATTTGTCTTTCAATTATTTATTTTATTTATTTAATCAATATAAAATAATATTAATATAATAATATTTACTTAAATAATAAGTAAATACATACATGTATTACAAATATATGTATAATATTTATTACACATGTATTTTATTTTTATCACACACTTGGAATTCACTTTGACTTATTTACTTATTTAGTCACTTCAATTTTCTTTATTTTATAATTGAACTTTTACACTATATTCAATTTAATCCTTTTATCTAATTACTCTTAATTTAAGCTAATTCACTTCATTAAACTTTAATTAACCATTCACTTAACTTTATAAATATTTTTAATAAATATTTACGAATCCATTTTTCAGAAATAGAGACCTGAAAATACACTTTTCCAATAACCGTAAAGTTCAGGTCATTACATAGGAAGTTCACAAAGAACTTTTAATTAGGATGCTCACGAAGAGCCTTTAATCAGGAGCTCCGGATAGCCATATATCGAGAAGTTCAAGTGAGCCATATCAGGACGCTCACAAAGAGCTGCGTTTGTGTCTGCAATATATGCAGGATCACAACTGATCATATAACGTGATGCTCACAAAGAGCTACGGTAGTCCGCAACACATGCAAGGTCACTACTGATCAGGATGCTCGCAGGAACCATATAACGGGAAGCTTGAGAGGGCTTATAACGGGAAATCCTGTATCCATTGAATTCCATTACTAAAACGGGATTTAATATTTATCAGGCTTTGTCGGATATGTAACCTATTTCATATATTTGACATTTATACAATTCACATACACAACATTTAATTCAAGCATATAAATATACACAATTTAGTTACACGAACTTACCTCGACAAATGTTCGTGTACGAAAAATCTACTAATCCGACATTTTCTCTTTTTCTTGTTCTAACTTTGAATTTGGTCTATCCGAATCTATATGAATGAATTTAACATTAATTCATGTTTATTTCAATTCAATTCACATCGTAGGCAAAATTACCATTTTACCCCTAAACTTTTAATTAATGATGATTTCGTCTCTCGGGTCGAAAAATGAAATTCATACAATTTAATCCTTATTCCAAGCCTAGCTGATTTTTACATGTAAAATTTATAGCCCATGCATTTCATAAAATTCAGAATTTTTTTCATGAATTTTACATCTTTTTAATTTGGTCCCTAAATCATAATTTCATCAAAATTCCCTTTACAAAAGTTGTTTATCTATCAACAAACTTTCATTTTCTACCATAAAACTTCATAATTATTCTATGTTCATCCATGGAAAAACCCTAGTACCTTGATAACTTTGCAAATTAATCCTTGAGATAGCTAGATTAAGCAATTACGATCTCGAAAATATAAAAATCATTAAAAAAGGGCAAGAATACTTACCTAATAAAGCAAAATAAGTTGGCTTGAGCTTAGGTTTCCATGGCTAGGGTTTTCATGCTCTTAGTTTGGGAAAAAAGATATAAATGGTGATATTTATATTTTTTTTTATAATTTATCATCTTTTATTATTTCACTTTCCAATTTGATCTTTTTCTTTATTTTATTTTCCATGGATTAATCATCATCCTTAACCACTAAGAATTTTTAATGGTCTATTTGCCATATAAGGACCTCAAATTTTAAATTCCATAGCTATTTAATCCTTTTAGCTATTAGAACTCAACTTTTGAACTTTGTGCAATTTGGTCCTTTATCAAATTAAACATGTGATCGATAAATTTTTTTTACAAAATATATGACATTACTATCATACTATAGACTATCAAATAATATAAAAATAATTTTTTCTGAAGTCGGATTTATTGTCCTGAAACCATTGTTCTGATTTTATCGAAAACTGGCTCTTACATGTTTAGTGCAAAATGTCTCAAATTCCTTTGAACTGTACTCCCTACATGATCAATTGGAAATATCTTAATAGAACTCTCTGTTTCATTTTCAACTTGAGCTTTGAAGCTTTTAAATGAAAAGAAGGCTTCTGATTTATCCTGCAAGAAGAACACCCATGTTTTTTTTACTATAATCATCAATAAAAGTGAATAGATACCATTTCCCTCAATTTGATGTTGGATTAATTGGTTCCCAAATGTCAGGGTGAATTAGCTCCAACACTTTCTTTACTCTTCATGGATTTTCTTGTGAAAACTGAGATTGGTGTTGTTTGTTAACAACAAATTCCTTGCATATTGGATCAGCTAGAATAGTGATTTGAGGAAGTTTTTTCACCATATTCTTCCATTAGAGCGTAGTTAGTCCATCGAAATTTAGATGACCAAATTGAAAGTGCTATAACCATGATGGATCATCTACTTTGGCTTGCAAACATGTCTGAACACTTTTTATCTGTAATGGAAATAGTCTATTTGTAACATCCTGAATTTTGGGGTTAGAAGTTTTTGGGTTTTGTGGTTAGGGTCAGTGAGAACGTAACGCTATTATGTTTAGTGAAGTGTTTAAGTGACAGAATGGGTTTGCAGGTTTGGTAGTTGAGTGTGTGATAGTTTGTCTCTGGGTCCTTGGTTCGAGTACTTGATTGTGCGTTTTGGGGAGAAATGTTTTTATTTTTATTTTTTTAAACAACTTGTTAAATATTTAATTTCTATTTTTATTTTTATTTATTTTATTTTGGGGTTACTTTTTTTTGGCACGTTCTGCCTCTCCTCTCCTTCTCTCAGTTTTCGTTTTTTCTTTTTCTTTTTGGAAAAGGGTTGTGTGGTGGTTTCAGTAGAGCTTTGTTTTTCTTTGTCTTTGAGTCGGGTTTTGGATGTTCTCGATCACGAAATAGGTGTAGGTTTCGAAACTTTTCTGTTTCATTTGTGAATTGTAAAACTGATTTTGATAGACTGTGGCAATCTTGGTGGCTTTTAGAAATTGGCTGTTAAAGTACGGTAGTACTGTCGAATGGCATGAAAATTCGCTTTGGTTAGTGCGGTTTTGAGTTCCATCGATTGAGGGTCAACTTAGTGACCGAAAAAGTTATTTTTCAAACTATTTTAGAGTGGTTTTGTGACCACATGGGCGACCACACGGGCATGCGGAATTAGGAATTAGGGTTTCCAGGCAGGTTTTGGTGCAACAAGATCGTGTGGCCAATTTAGGGAGTTTGTCAATTTTTACATAGCCGTGTCCCCTAAACACACGAGCGTGCGAGTTTGGGAATTAAGGTTGAGTGTTTTGGTGCCACACGGTCATGTGGGTAATTTGAGGATTTAGGGATCCCACACGGGTATATGAAATCCTTATACGACCATGTCAACCCTGTCCTTTATTTTAGTGCAATTGGATAGAGAGTTACACGGCCTGTTCTCATAGCCATGTCTCTGGTCCACATGGGCGTGTGCCTCAACCACACGGCCTTATGCCTCTCTTCACACGGGATTTTGACCTCCCACACAGCCTAGGCATTTCCACACGGCCAGAGCACATGGGTGTATGGTTTCTAAGGCACTTATTTTGGTTCTATTTGTGTTTACGATCTAAAAATGTGTCTGAGTGTTTCAACCCTTGGCTAAGCCTTAGAAAAGGTAATTAAACTTTGATTTGGGTTACGGCTTATGTGATATCTGTAATTGTTGTGTGAGGTGTTTGACTCTGAACCCAATTAGCTGCGTGCATGTGTGTATATCTGTTTCTGTTTGATTGATTGTGGGTGTGCTATTTGTTTTCTATGTTAATGTATACATACATACACTTGCATAAAGTTTTGGGGGGGATTGCGAAGTGAAGGGAGTCTGAATCTGATCTGATCTGGTAGTTTTACTGCAACATATTCGTACGGAGATTTATCGCACTGTACTGCATGTGCGTCAGCTTTGCTGCGTACTATGTTCTGATCTGGCAGTATAACTGTAATAGGACTGTATAGCGAATTACCGCATTGCACTATACAGTATGCACCAGTTCTGCTACATATTGATATCTGAGTAGCTTAGTCCACATATATGGTGTGTAGGGTTGGATGGGCCCTCGAGGTCCTATGTGATGTGTTTTGGTAGGATGAGCTTAAACGACTCTTATGGGGTGTGATTGGGGGATGGAGATGTGTGTTGGCTGGATGGGTGGGTTACATTATCTGACTGTATTTCATATGCATCTATTTGTGTGTTCTAGGAGCGAAATTATCTGTCTGTACTCTGTTCGTCTGTTTGTGAATTGGTGTGCTCGAGTGTTATGTTTTATTGGGACGTTGGTTCCAAGTTTCTTTATAACTTGGTGTATATTTGTAAATCTGATGTAATATTAAATTGAATTTCATGATTTTTTTTTAGTTTTGTTTTGGACTCACACTGAGCTCGAGTAGCTCACCTCCTCTTAGTGTTTCCTTTTTAGGTATGTTTTAGAGTTTTTGACGCTGAGCTTGGTATGCAGAGGTCTCGGACAGTCTTGGAGAAGAATAAATTATTAGTTTCTTTCTATTTGCTATTTGGTTTTTGGACTGTAAGATTTTATTAAAACTGTGGTACAGGCTTCGTTTCAATTTTTATTCGTTCATTTAATTTGGGTTTTATAATAAACTTAATGTATTTTTACTGACTGAATTTAAACGAATAAATGTTTCGGTTTGACGGGATAACTTGTTTTGTAAAAATTTACCTATGATCACTTTAGGGATCATTGTAACATCTGGGATTTGGTTTAAACTCTTAGGCCGGGATTAGGGTGTTACACTATTCGAGCTCATTTGAACAATGACTACTACACCTTTTGAAGGATCATATATTTCACAAGCTCTATCCTAAATGGTTATAACATAACCTTTCCTACAATTGACCAGCACCAAGAATATTGCTTTTCAAATCAGGAATATAGAAGACATTAGATATTGTTTCTATAAAACCATTTTTAGTGTTGATTTTAATATATCTAATTCTCAGGACCTTTACAGTAGATTTATCCCTAAAATTGACAGTAGTTTGAAAATTTTCATTTAAATGAGAAACAATAGATTTACTACTACTTTTATGGTTGTTACAGCCTGTGTCTACATACCAAACTTCTATTTTGGTCTTGTCCACATTTTTATGAGTTATCGTCAACAATGTTTCTTCTTTTTTCGTGCAACAAAATTTGATTTCGAGGTCTTCTCCTTGTCTTCAGGCAACTTGGTTCGACACTCGACTTGATAATGCCCAAACTTGTGACGTCTATAGCATTCAATTTTTGATTTGGAGAACTTATCATATCATTTTCATTTGTCTTAAGATGAATCTTGATCATTCATATCGTGTTCATTCTCTATTGCCTCAACCTCTTCTTTTAGCACCTCAACCTCTTTTTTGACTAGGCAAAGACACATGATTTGTAGAAGCTTTTAGTGCTTGCTCCTCTTTGTCCTACAGAACTATTTTCTTCTCATGAACTAATAGAGAGCCTTGCAACTCATTAAGAGAAAGAGTATCAAGATCCTTTGATTCTTCAATAGAACATACCACATAATTAAATTATGGTGTCGTTGATCGAAAAATTTTCTCAATCACAGCCACATCCTCAATCTTTTCACCATAGACTCGCATTTTGTTGATTATTGCCATTGTTCTTGAGAAAGAAACAAAAAATTATTCTCCATTCTTCATCCGTAATGTTTTGAATTTAGATTATAGAGCTTGTAACTGTTGCCTCTTGATCCTATTTGATCCTTGATATTTATTAATCATGGAGTCCACAATGTGCTTGGAGGTATCTTTGCAAAGCATTGTCTCCAAAATTGAACATTCAATGACCTGAAACAAGTACTTTTTGGCCTTAAGATCCTTCAACTTCATCCTCTCTATTTTTGTGTCTGCGATTGTTGCCGTTGACTCTGGCACTCCATCTGAGACAACTTGCCAATACTCTTTTGATATTAGAAAATTCTCCATTAGCATGTTCTAGTGATCATAATGATCATCAAAGTGAGGTATTGCTAGTTGCACGAAATTTTTAGCACTATGGAATACGAAAAGCTTTTTTTTTTGTTTTTGATAACTTGACTCTAATGTCGCTGTTAACAGAATTTTTTTTACTAAAATTGAATAAAAGACTTTAATAAGAAAATAGACTTCGAGGAAAGGAAGCTGAACTATATATTTTATTCTTAAAATTGTAGCCTTAATATAGGCAACTTCAATAATGTCAAAAACAAACTTCTTCTAATAGGTATGCGATTGGATAACTAAAAATTAGGAAACAATCTACAAAAGCATAGGAACTACCAAAACAAAAACTCCTATTTCTTAGAAATATATCTTAACATTGAGTTGTGTTTTATAACATTCAAGGCAAAAAAAAAAAAACCTCACTAAAGCATTCATTAATGTTTAAATAACATCACTAAGGTGAGATTCCTCAAAAGTTCTAGGTGATTTTCAACTCGAGTTAAATAAGCCAGTGAGAATATTTTTATTACTTTAATATAAGTCTAAATTGAAAATGTAGAAATAGGTGACACTTATAAAAAAAAAAAGAAAAAAAAGAAAGGTTTTGCACATATTAAACATATTATATAATACTAGAAATTCCAACATATACGAATGAGTATGGGAACTAATTATTTAGAACATAGATATGTGTTTAAAAATAACATATAATAAATAATAGAATGCATGTTTTAAAACTAATTAATAATAATACATACAATATTTAATATTAAAATAAAAAAATAGATTAAATTATAAGTAAAATGAAATTTATACACATAACTACATCAGATTAAGAATATTAATTAATGCATTACAATTATTTACCATGGTGTTGTGATCAATCTTGAGTTGATGTCGAGATAACTTGTGACACCAACTTAATCAATGACATTATCAATATATACAATTGATGGAGGTAATAAACTTTGTATAATAAAATTAATATGTATAAAATATTTTAGAATAAAACTTTAGTTGAGTGGTAAAGTTAAAGTTTTATTGACCCAAATGTCACGGGTTTAAATCCCACCGTATGCAAATTATTTATTCTTTGTTTTAGTGTTTGGTTGACTCGTGATATTAACTCAATCAAAGATTAATTAAATAATAGTATAGATAAATATAAATTTAAGAAGGCTTAAGGGTTAAAAAAGCCCTTGGTAAAAAAAAAGTTAAAAAATCAATTAAGCCCTTTTAAAAAAATTCACCCTATTGAGGCCTTAATAATAATAAAAAAACTAGACCTTTCCGTTAACGAAAACAGTTAATTGACCGGTTTGACCGTTAACAACATTGATGCTGCCAAATTAATAAAAAAATACATATAAAATGAGCTTCGTCCATTTGTTCAAATTCATTTTAGATGAGTGCAAAATTATAAAAATATATATAAATAATTATAAGAATTCAAATATGTAAAAAAATTCAAAAAAATAAAAAATTATTAATAATTTAAAAAATATAAAAATTAATAAAATGCACATCTAAAATAAACCTGAATAAATGGTTGTCAAAATTTAGATAAACTAAGAAGTATTGATGTCTAGTTTCATTTTTTATTAATGCAAAATTTAAAAATATATAATTATAAAAAATGTTTTGTTTAGTAAAATTTTACTATATCATTTTTTTCAATATAATGAAAAATCTACATAAATCTTATTATTATTGAAGGAGATGTATTATATATTATATTTTAACATATACTAAATTATAAAAAGATTATAATTAAAAAATAATTATTAATATTTTAAAATAAATTTGGAACACCAAAATGTAAAAGGGATTTTAATTTTTTAATAATTATTAATTTTTATAATTTATATTTTTTTTATAGTTTTGCACTAATAAAAAATGAATCTAGACATACATTTGTTTCGATTCATCTGAATCTAGACAATCATTTGTACAAGTTCATTTTAGATGTAGATTTTTATTAATTTTTATATTTATAAATTATTAATTTTTTTTTACCTTTTTACATATTTGAATTTTTATCATTTTTAGTATTTCTAAATTTTTTTATACTTTTGCACTCAACTAGAATGACTCTAGACAAATAATTGTCCAAATTCAAATAAACATGGACAACTATTTGTCCATATTCATTTTAGATGTATATATTTTTATTAATTTAAAAATATATATTTTTTATTTTTAAATTTTTAAAAAATTTTCTAAATGGCATGTCATGTTAGCACAATATGTCACATCAACTTTATAAACAGTTAAATCGAGCAATTGATAGTTTTCTTTGACGATGGGGTTAGTTTTTTTTTTTTGTCTTTAAAGGCTTAATAGAGTGAATTTTTTAAGGGTTTGATTAATTTTTTATTTTTTTACTAATGATGTTTTTGTCCCTTAAACCATTTAGTAATTTATAAAAAGTATATACATAATGTCGTAACCATTTTTTTGAAAAAACGGGAATCGAATTTGTTTGAAAGTGGAAATTAAAACGGGAGTCGCCACCGATCTTTATTTGGTGTGATCGGATCACCTTTGTTTTAATAAAACAATTTTAGTCTACTAAAACGGCATTTTGGACTATGAAACTCAAGAGAACAAGTTCGGGAGTCGGTTACATGCGGGGAAGGATTAGCACCCCGACATGCCCAAAAATTGGTACCGAATTGATTAGTTAGAGTCTTAATGTCGAAAATTAAAAAATCGGGAATGAATTTGAAGTACGATCCTTTTTATTGACATTGATTTTAAAATTCTTGAATTAGCTCAAAACAATTGTTGAAGATTTCCTTATCTCAAGATATCGGAGTATCACATCCCGTAAGTTAGGACACAATACCATGAATTCCCGAGCTCAAGGTCGTCTTTAATTTTAATTGGAAATCCATGTGTTTTAAAACTTGAAAAGGATATTTGCTATTTAGAAACAATGAGAAAATTGAAACCCAGTAAGTTAGGGCACAATTCCTCGATGTTCCAAAATGCAAAACATTGGCTTATTTGGGAAATTTCGTTTTTGAATAGTAACGAGTACGATATTTAAACGACGTGTATTTGTTAGAGTAAAATAAAACGATTTATTGGATAAAAGTATTGGGCTTAATGTATGATATGACTTAGGCTAGATAAAACAAAGATATATCGTAGAGCATCGTATAATACAACATGAGTACAATATTTATACAAGCAAATGACAATGATGAAAATACGAATAAACCAAATATAATACATACAATGGAAACATTCACAAAACATATATCACTTAGGCATTAATCATTAGTAATCAAAGACAAATGAATTAAATAAGATATAACCATTTTAAAAATATAAGCAAATTGAAATGAATAAAGTATAAAACAAATTTTGTGATGATAAGAAATGAATTTAAAATAAATAATGTAAAAAAAAAAGAAATTTAATATCAATAATGTACACAAAAAAAAATTTAAAAATAGAGTATATGTAAAAGAAAATTTAAAATAGGTGCTGTACAATACGTCCAAGAAATAATTAGTATATATATATAAATAGATATAACGATTTGAAATTGATAATATATATAAAATCTTACAATAAATAATAAAACAAATTGAAATACATGACACATAAAGCGAGTTTGTAAAATGAATGATGTAAGAGAATTTTAAAATCTATATTATATAAAGCAAGTTACAAAAGGTTGATATGAATAATTTTAAAATGGATGGTATATATAATTAAAAGTGTAATGGGTTTGAAATAAGGTGTAAAAATAACTTTGAACTAAATAATATATAAGTTGATATGAAGTTTAAAATATATATTACGTAAAAGGATTAAAAATAGACAATATAAATACGATTTAGATATAATATATAAAGAATTATTAGAAACACATAATACATAATAACTAAAGAATAAACAACGTAATATAATTTGAAATAAATATATGGCAAAAAACTTGAAATAGATGGTATATATACAAATATAATAAGATACGTAAAGTAAGTTGAGATAAATAGTAATAATTTGAATAAACAACATATTAAAGTGAGTTACAACAAACAATAATGATATGAACAAACAGTATATTAAAACAAATTAAGATAGATAAATTAAATGAATTGAGGATATAGATGAAAATGAATCAAAATTTCAGGGTATAAATTTGAAATAATAAAAAAGGGGCCACCAGGGACTAAATTGAAACGCGCTGAGACTTGCGAAGACCAACTGGAGTAATGTCCCAAGTCTGTACTCCAGATCAGGGACCAAATCAGAAGTTAAATAAAATAAGTGAGGCGAAATTTAAAAGAAAGAAAAAAATGCAGATTAGGGCTAAATTAAGGGTCAGAAAAGGGGCAGGGACTAAAGTGGGAAACATGCGGATCCCCCTAAAACGGTGCCGTTTCGGCACTTAGATCACCCCTCAAAACGCTGCCGTTTCATGCAGCATATTTAAGCCCAATTTTTTTTAAATAATTTCATTTTGCAGTCTATTTTTGCAGAAAATTTCAAAATCTCTTCTTTTTTTTTGCCCTGTTAGGGTTTTAAACCCCCCATCTTCACCTCCTCCATGGCCGACCATGGATTCGTCGGCGGTCTTTCATGCCCATGCCACGAATCGGCGACCGGTATTGTGCGATATGGGCTTCTTCGACCCTCTTTGAATGAGTTCGAGGACGAAATCTCCCTAACTTGCGGCACCGCAAAGAAAGGAGGAGCCTTTTGGCTCCTTTCTCTCCGCCACGGCCATTCGGGTTTGGCTACCTTCGGATCGGCAAGAGAATGTCGGACACGCCCCAAATAGTAAATCAGAGGTTCCTTTTTATTATTCTTATTTTATTGTTGTTTTGTGTGTAAAAAAAATGAAAAAAAATAAAGAAGAAAGCAAATCTAAGTGAAAAAGGATGAAAATCGAAACTCAACAATAATCACCTTTTGAAATCGTCCATTCTTTTGATTAATTTTTGTTTGGTAAATGTCTGTAACCGATTACAAATGATAGATTTTGGCTTTTAAAGCCAATCTACAAACCGTTCATTCCATGTTTTTTGTTCTTTAGCTATTTATTTCTTCTGCATGCTCTCTGTCGTTGTGTTTGATTTGATTGCAGGTGTCAGAGGTGTGAAAGGCCGATGGTTGGCTGGTGAGAAGGCGAGGCGGTGCGCGTGGGGGCTGAGCGGCGGCTGTGGTGCTAGGGTTCTATGTTTTCTGAAGGTGTTGTTGGGTTAGGGTTAGAAATGGGCCTAGGTAGTTTGGGTTTGTATTTGGTTTTAAAATTTGGGCTGGTTTGGTTTGCATAGATCTTAATTTGTTTTGGTTTTAATCTGTAATGGACTTTTTATATAATTTTTGGATTTATTTGGTTTTATTGGTCTGGGCCAAAATTGGCTACTACACATAATAAACTATGCTATTATATAATGTTTGTAACGACTCGAAAGTTAGTGGTGTTGGAAATGGTGGTTTCGAAACTCCATTTCTGATGTTCGAGCCCGTAAATATTAAATAATATTTACTAGGTTTGTATGAAATTTAATTAAAGTTTGATCCTTTAAATTTGTTAATTGGATAGTTAATTAATGTATATGGACTAAATTATAAAATTGATAAAAGTCCAATTGCCAAAGAAGTTGCAAATTAAAGCAAGGGAAATAGACCAAGTTAGCAATTAGACCATGAGAATTGATAAGGGTAGTAGACGGTGGCTAATTACATGAAATATGGGAGGCTAAATGGGTAAATAAATAAATAATGGTAAAATGAATTAAAACTAAAGTAAAAGAATGAATATTATATGTATATTATTAGAGATGGTGGAGGAAGAGAGAATTATTATCATATTCATCCTCCTTACCGGAAACAACAAGAAAGAAAAGAAGGCTTAACGCGATTTAGGGTTTTGGAAACTTTAACCTTAAAATTTAAGTAAGTGTTCGGTTTTTTTCTTGTAATTTTTATATTTTTTAAATTTTGGGAGTTTAATTTAGTTAACTTTGTGTTATTTTTCATAACTGTTAAAACTTGAGAAAAATGCCATTGATGAATTCTTGAAGTTTTAAGTACTAAATTGATAGATCTTCAGCTTAGAAATGAAAAAGAACTAAATTGTGAAATTAATTTATAGTTTTGTACAATAGGGTAGAAATGAGAAATAGGAGGTCCACATTGGACTATAGTGAAATCAGGTTGAAAATTTGAGTTCTAAATTGAAAGTTAGGTTAGTATCGGTTTTACGAGCTAAATTGAATAAAATGTAAAACTTTAGGGGACATCCGAAAGATAACCCGAAAGATGAAATTGAATTGATACATGCTTAACATAGGTTGTTATAAGATATTTGGAATTGATAAATTGAAAATGAATTATTATTTAGATCGAGAATTGAACCAATCAGAGAATAATCGCGGAAAAGGTAAAATTACAAATTAATCATCGACGTCTCGCTAGTAGCTATTTTTTTTAGTACATAGACGTTGGCTTAAATTGATTATATGTTTAATATTAGTAGATGATATGCTAGAATTATATAAATTTGGAATGAAAATACTGTATAAATAATTTGTGCATTATTGAGTTGGGTGAGTTGGAACGATTATACAGATGAGAATGTTTAGCTCATAAATGGTACGTATGTAGGGCTAATATATATATGTTTATTTTGGGATGATAGTTTTGATTTAAACCTTGACGAATGGCATATGTATCATTAGAATGACAAAATTTGGTAGATTTATAATCGATTGAACTTGGTTATATGTGGCAGGTATTTAGGAGATGTCATATTATCTTGTTATGCTTTGTTTGGTTGGGAACTTAGTTGATATTGAGCCTATAATATAATTGGCAAATGTTTAATATGCATAAGTTTATTATCATGTTGTGGTATGTATATGTCATTCTTAAGCTACATGATTGAGCATGAATGAATTGAAGAATTGGATGGTTAATTAATTAAAATGGTATGTTAAGGTTGTGGCAAAATGGTGCCTTTAAGGTACATTGGTTACTTGATTATTAGGTTATCCAAATAGGATTTTTTGTGTATGCTTTTAAGATGCTTTTATGCAAGTTTTAGGTGTTTAAAACAATAATTGGAATG
Source organism: Gossypium hirsutum (assembly GCF_007990345.1). Lineage (NCBI taxonomy): Eukaryota > Viridiplantae > Streptophyta > Magnoliopsida > Malvales > Malvaceae > Gossypium > Gossypium hirsutum. Next base: position 15,927,878 of record NC_053432.1, read on the forward strand.
AGTTCGAGTTTGGGGTATGAAAAATACTAAAAACATGTGATTTTTGGCCATTTGGGAAAAAGGTATCGATAACTTGGTTTGAGGTATCGATACTTTACCAAATGAATAGTATTTTAAAAATGACAGATTGCCAATTTGATATCGGTACTTGACCTCGGTATTGATAGCTACACTTGAATTTTAAAATTTTTTTAGTTTGGTTCTGCTGCAAACTCGGGATAACTCCAAAGCTCTTGTAAATTCGTTTAAGACTCGATTTTAATTGAATATTAATTTATGCATGAATTTATACACTGAAACAATGATGGAATAAATTGTTTCTATATTTGTATGTACCTTACGAGTTTTACATAAATCGAGTCAATATGTGGACCATGTAAATGTGCAAGTTGTGTCAAGGCGCGAACTGTTATTGTAACGTATGTGTGAACTGATTCTATATGTAGTCGTGCGCTAATTGATTTTGTATTGTATAGGCAAACTGGCTTTGTCAAGTGTGTGCAAACTAATTCCTTAAAGTTGTTATATGTGAACTGACTTGGTATAATGTGTAGATGTGAGCTCTTGGTAAAGTATCAAGTGCAAGTTGAACCATTGAAGTATCCTATAGCTCGGGTCTAGTGACCATATCGGGCGAGGGCTGTTAAAAATTTTGTTTACCTAACATGTTTATATTGAGAATGTTAAGCTTAGTAACTTCAAGTTACAAGTAAATGATAAATATGTGGATAAAGATCTTCATATTTACTTAGATTAAAATTGTTAATGCTAATATTATCTTTTTAAATTATAGAAATACCATTGAATGTTTTACTCAGCATATGGATTGTTTTTCCCATGTGAAGGTTAGATTTAATGCAAGATTTCTGTGCATCGACCTTAGCATCCAATTCACAGACTTGGTCTCAACAATGTTTGTTGTTTCAAACGTTACTTATGGTTGGCATGAACCTAATAGATTAAGTTTTGTTGTAACGGGATGATGTTTTAATTAAATGTTATACCTTATATTCTAGTAGAAAAATATATATTGGATTTATTGTATGTTATTACGTGCTTTTATAAAACAAATATAGATTTTCTTTAGTATGATTAATGAATGTTTATTGTCAGATAATTATCATATAAATTGTATAATTAAATTGTGAATTGATTGCAATTGCTTTGGCAATAAATGTGACATACTGTAACTTGGACCCGACAATCGGGTCGAGTTTGAGGGTGTTACAATGTTTGTATAAATTCTTTTTAAATATAAAAATATCTTTATAATTTTTAATTATAATTTAATGAAAATATAAATTTAATTTATATTTTATTATTTAATGTGAATATAAATATAAGTGATTTCTATTTTGATTACATCACTACATGTGTTTTTAAATCTAAATACGTATCTTACCACTTGTTTTAATCTTACCACTATAATACTCAATCTTATTTACACAATAACTAATTTCACTGTGATTGTTATTTTCAATCTCACTAAAGCCAGTCTTACAACTTATCCAAAGAGTCTTAGAGTGGCTTTAATTTGACAATGACTTGAATTTGAAATTGACTTCAACATAAATGAATAAGGGCTAGTTTACCGTTAGGGTTGAAAGTTACTTTTGAAAAGTGTAATGAAAAAAAAACTTTTTAAGAAGTGCCTTTAATTTAGCATTTAAGAAGATAAAATGTCGGTTTTAGACATAAGGTTGCAAAGTAGAAAATTTAATGGAGGGATAAAAAGATAACTTCATACTTCATTGAAGAGCAGCTGTCCAAAAGCTAAAAGCTAATTTAAAAAAAAAAAAATTAACCGTTTTGTTTATCATTTTCAAAAAGAAAAAAAATGGTAAACAAGTAATTTTTTAAATAAAATCTTAATTGATTTATGTTTTCAAAAGCTATTAAATACGGATCCCCCAAACTTGAAACAGCAATATTGTTGTGGCATACCCCGGACGAAAAGAATAATGAGATATGGCCCAATCTTGTATGTATGTTCTCATTCTTTCTCGAAATTATAAAGAATTCAAAGCAAATAAATTTCTGTTTGGAATGGACCCAATGACTGCCAGATTGTCACAACTAATATTTACCATCTTTTTCGTTCATGAAGCAACGCATCTACTCCACACTATGATTTAGAAAAGACAACAAAGAGCATTCTATATGGGATTTGCTTTAACTATATCTTAGATTCTTTTCCAGTATACTCCCTTAGTCTGCCATCTATTTGAAACAATAACTTGATAGTTTCAACTTGTATAAATTAACCAGTACCCCAAAAATCCATGATAGATACAAGCTATTAACTCATTTTGCCTTTTTTTTTTTTTAAAAAAAAAACTTCTTAATCTCTTTTTGCAGGCTGGAAAATGGAGGCACAAAGTGGAAGATCAAATGAAAACGTTGTCATTAATGTTGGATCATTGTGTTCTCTGAAGGTTGAGCTAAGCGATGCTTGTTTATCCATGCCCCTAAGCTACTGCATCTTCAAAACCCCAACCATACTCTTCAGGCACAAAGAGACCTCTTTTCTCCCCAATTGTTTCTCCATTGGGCCAATGCACCATGGAAAACAAAACTTGTTAGCCACTGAGAAAATCAAAGTCAAGTACTTGAAGGCTCTCCTTGTCAGGGTGATCGGTAGTCGCTATGAAACGATGTCCGAACAATCCAAAGAGAATGAAGAACAGAATGTTTTATCTCATTGGATTGATTCTGTTGAGATGATTAAGGAAAAGGCCAGTTCTTGCTATGCAGGCCGTGATTTTGCAGCAGAATTGGGTGATGAATTCGTTAAAACAATGCTGCTAGATGGTGTCTTCGTTATCGAGCTGTTTCGTAAAGATGCGGAAGTGGTGAAGCCAGAGCCGGACGACCCGATTTTCTCCATGTCATGTATGCTGCAATATCTACACCATGACTTGATTTTGTTAGAGAATCAAATCCCCTGGTTAGTGCTTGATCTCTTGTATGAAAAAACTAGGCTCCGTTGTGAAACCAAGTCCTTGATTGAGCTCGCCCTCATGTTCTTTGCTAATACCTTCACTTCTCATCCCCCTCCTATAAATACAAGCCGTTTCAAAGACGAAGATATCAAGCATATTCTTGATTTGTTAAGATCATCCTTGGTGTTACCATTCCAAGAACCAGAAAAAAAAAACGAATCCAGCTGGCAGCCGATTCGTTCCATCACTATGCTCAAAGAAGCAGGTGTAAAATTCATGAAAGCTGTACCAGAACCAGACAGCGTCTTGGACATAAGGTTTAGAGATGGTTGTCTCACAATCCCATCATTGCTGATCCAAGAGACGACTGAAACGATCTTCCGGAACCTGATCGCGTACGAGCAGTGTTTGCCTAAATGTCAACCTATATTCACTTGCTATGCCAAGCTCCTCGATAACCTCATTGACACCACCAACGACATGGAGATACTGTGCAAGAGGGAGATCTTCGACAACTGGTTGAGTCCCGACGATGCAACCCAGTTTTTCAATAATCTTTATAATGATACTTTTGTCAAGGAATTCTATTATTCCGAACTTTGTAATAAACTCGATTGTCATTGTAAACGGATGTGGCCTCGATGGCGAGCATACTATGTGCAAAATTATTTCAGCAAGCCTTGGGCTATCGCTGCTCAAATTTATGCTATTGTCATGTTGGTTCTCACAGTGTGGCAAACATACATAAAGAATTGAACTATGCTGCCTTCTTTACTTGATTTTCTTAATTTACAAGACTACCTGAACATTTCAAAATGGCTGAAAATAGAAAATAATAGTAGAAATTTGGATCTTTTAACGGATAATTCACATACTGGTAAATGATGTCCTTACTAAAGGTTTGAAAGAGCTTTCGCAGATCAATGTATGATCACCTTTGGGAGATTCATCGACCCATCTCCATAACTTGTCTTAGGTGATGTGATCTGGCTCGGTTGATTGAGTCGATTCACTTGATTGCCCGATCGTCGACGAGAAGTTTGTTCGATTTTGTAGATAGATGGAGTTAGATGATTTTTATAAGCGGAAGGTAGGCAAAATGGGTTCAAAGGATGGGTTTTGGTTTGATGAAAGATAGGTTCGGTTTAACAAAGAATTAAGTTACAAAGATGATAGATAAATGGAAATGGATAAAGAACTCAAACTTTAAGAATGATTGCTTATAAATAGCTTACTTGTTTATTGTAAAAGGTTACAGAATTTGATCAATTAAACTTAATAGAACTTTTGTTCTTGTGAGGTTACCTCCTCTCTTCTTTCGTTTGAGTCTCGAAGCGACTTAACTAGCTTGCTAGTGGTGTCAATCCGAACTCCATTGAACTTATCACCGAATCGGTGTGGCGTTCAACCATCTTCCTATACATTTGGTTCTTACCTCCATATAGGTAACGGGTCAAGGTCCGCTTCTATCCTTCATCAAAATTCACCTTAAACAATATAAGACTCGGGGCAATACTTTTTAGTATTGAATCATTCTTAAAGTTTGAGTTCTTTATCCATTTCCATTTATCTATCATCTTTGTAACTTAATTCTTTGTTAAACCGAACCTATCTTTCATCAAACCAAAACCCATCCTTTGAACCCATTTTGCCTACCTTCCGCTTATAAAAATCATCTAACTCCATCTATCTACAAAATCGAACAAACTTCTCGTCGACGATCGGGCAATCAAGTGAATCGACTCAATCAACCGAGCCGGATCACATCATTTGGTATCAGAGCTACTAAAACGAGGAGTGCCGACATTCGTATCAAGCTCGGAGTAGGTTCGAAACGTAAAAAAAAATCAAAAAAAAATTTGAGTTGTAATTTAATTTTTTTTCCGTTGTATTTAGCTTACTATTGTATTGGAGTAACAAAAAAAAATCAAAAAAAAATTCGAAAAAAAAATTGATTGAAAAAAAATTCAAAAAAAAGTGAAAAAAAAATCGAGCAAAAAAAAAGAAAAGAAAAAAAAGGTGAGCAAAAAAAAATCAAGTTTAAAAAAAAGTGAAAAGTCTTGCGAGTTTTTATTTTCTTCTCTTATTTACTCCGATCATCAAGTTTCCCTTCCTACCATTATTTACCATCCCAACGCCACATTTTAAACCAATTTTCTTCTTTATTCAGCCTACCCTACACCCGACATTATTCCTTGTAACCCATTTTGAAACCGACCCTCAAGCAGCAAATTAAGTCTATCGAGACGAATTACAAATTTGTGAGACGAGGTCGAGTGGTAAAAGGCAAGAGAGCGTGAGTTCATTCGAAAAAAAGCCTAAAAGAGAGTTCAAACACGAGAGTGAGTGACTTTTTCTTTTTGAGCGAACTTGAGAGATTTGTGGTGAGAATTATTTTTTCTTTCTAATTTAACTTTTGTTTTCTAATATTTTGTTGAAGCATGTCTGAAGAATTTTCTGAATTTGAATTCCAAATGTGGAGACAAGAAATGCAAAGGATAATGCGATCTGAATTTCGACAATTCGACAAAGATAAAGAAGATTTGACATCTACTATCGTTGACATCAAGATTAGTGCAATCCTTCAAAGATTGGAAAATGAACCACAATGTGAAGATATGTTTCACACGCGTTGCCGTGTCCACGATAAAGTTTGTTGCCTCATTATTGATGGTGGAAGTAGGTCAAACATGGCTAGTATTCGAACGGTAAAAAAACTTGGCTTGGCCACTACCAAGCATCCACGACCCTATCAACTGCAAGGACTTGGTGTTGAAGGCAAATTTGAAGTTACTCAACAAGTGCGTGTTGCATTTTCCATCGGAAGATACCAAGACGAAGTCCTTTGTGATGTTGTGCCTATTCAAGTCTGCCATTTGTTGCTAGGAGAACCATGGCAATCGGATCGCAAGGTCATTCACAATGAACGTACCAATAGGTATTCCTTCAAGCATCAAGGAAGGAAAATCACTTTAGCGCCGCTCACACCGGAACAAGTGCAAGAAGACCAATTCAAAATGAAGCAATCCATTGAGCGAGAAAAGGAGAAAGAGATTGAAAAAGAAATTGAAAGAAAACAAAAAGAAAACGAAGAAGAAAAAGAAATTGCAAAAGAAAAAGAAATCGAAAAAGTAAGAGAAAAAGAAAATGAAGAAAAGAAAATTGAAAAAGAAAAAGCGAAAAAAGAAATTGAAAGAGAGCTTGAAAAGAAATCAAGTGAAAAAGAAAGAGAGTCTATAAAAGAAACGAGTGTCATGGAAAAAGAAATTGAGATTGAAAAAGGATGTGAAAAAGAGAAAGAAATCGAAAAAGAAATTGAGATTGAACAAAAGTGTGAGGAAAAAGAGAAAATTGAAAAAGAAAGAAAAGACAATGAGTTAGAAAAAAAAACGAGAGAAAAGGAGGCAAAAGAGCAAGAAAAAGTGAGGAATCTGTTTACTAAACCACATGAGCTCGATACCAAATGATGTGATCCGGCTCGGTTGATGGAGTCGAGTTCACTTAAGTTGCCCGATCGTCGACGAGAAGTATTGGTTGATGTCGAATGGAGATAACTTTATGGAGTTGTTTTAAGCGGAAGCAATTAAAAGGGTTCAAAAATGGCTTGGTTTGGAGAATGGATGGTTCGATTTAACAAAGAAAATAAAGTTTAAGTAGATAGATAAAATGGAATGGAAATTGAACTCAAGCGAAGAACGATTCAATACTATGTAAAGTATTGCCCCGGGACTTATATTGCTCAAGGTGGATTAAATGGATTGTAGAAGATGGACCTTGACCCGTTCACAATGGTTTTCCATACTTGGTAATAAAGGATGCATCAGAATCAAATCAAATTTATAATCAAAATTTATCAAGGAGTCCTCCAAATGATCATGTAATCTAAGTTCCACTCGATCAATCTTACTTAAACATGCAGAATTTATATAGCAAGGCAGATTTGAGACACCATCTTCAAATTCAAATGCACTAACAATTTTACATGCCATCGTCTTATCACATATTCGGATCAAAAGAAAATTAAACAAGCATGCCTTTAAACATTCATATGTCTTGATTCTGTTAAACAAAAATAAACAACATTCTCTACAATCAAAAATTTGATTTTGTCTTAACAAGCCAACAAGATTCACACGTCTTGTTTTCAAACTTAGTGACAAAGCATCATACAAGCAACGATTGTTTACTTGGTCATTCAAACAAAATTTACAATGCTTGCCTTCTCTCAAAGATGAATCAGAATAGCGAACTCCAGGGTTGAACACACGATATTGTTCACTCGTTCCAAAATGCAGTGTGAATTTCTTAATTACCAACAATTCACACAAGTGGAACAAAAAGAATTTGAGCATGCATATGTTCAAACATTCATACATCGTAAATCTCATTCGAATAGACTTGTTCAAACATGGGGAACTTACGCAAAAAAATAGAAAATTCAAATTATCACCACACACAAGTAGACTAGGCGTTTCACATGCCAACTTTTTATCACAAGAGTTCAAAATTTGTTTGTGCGGATTTATTCGTACTTCAGTAAAATTCTTGCCAATACCATACTCATCAATAGGAAAACACTTCTTACCACTATGGAAGGTGTAATCACCATCATTCAGAATATGATAATCAAACAAATCGAACTTTGTATGTGAATAATCTTTATCGCACACTATCACACTTTGTTCATGCTGATCTAATCGAACGCCTTCAATAAAATTGCCAGCAACAAACTTATCATAGAAAAAACTTTTCAAAGCACTAGTTGAAACAAAATCATAAATAATAGATGAACGAAAATTAACTAATTCAATGGGGAAAACAATTTCGCAAAAACAATTTTCAGCAATCTTGTCATAAACATGTGAGTAAATGAGTTGAAACTCGCTCAACAAGGAACCCTTACCTTGCTTACCATTTGAAATGTGACAATCATTTTTATCTTCCAACTTACCTCTTTCAATCAATTGAAAACGTCTCTCGGTAGAAAGGTAATGAAGTTGGAACCAATCCGTGGATGGAATCTTGCAAACCTGAAACAAAGAAAAATCACAAGGTAATTTCGAAAGGGGGTTAGCAAAAGAATTCCTCTCTTTTTCGTGATTACTCACTTCACTCGTTTCTTTTATAGACTCTCTTTCTTTTTCACTTGATTTCTTTTCAAGCTCTCTTTCAATTTCTTTTTTCGCTTTTTCTTTTTCAATTTTCTTTTCTTCATTTTCTTTTTCTCTCACTTTTTCGATTTCTTTTTCTTTTGCAATTTCTTTTTCTTTTTCGTTTTCTTTTTGTTTTCTTTCAATTTCTTTTTCAATCTCTTTCTCCTTTTCTCGCTCAATGGATTGCTTCATTTTGAATTGGTCTTCTTGTACTTGTTCCGGTGTGAGCGGCGCTAAAGTGATTTTCCTTCCTTGATGCTTGAAGGAATACCTATTGGTACGTTCATCGTGAATGACCTTGCGATCCGATTGCCATGGTTCTCCTAGCAACAAATGGCAAACTTGAATAGGCACAACATCACAAAGGACTTCGTCTTGGTATCTTCTGATGGAAAATGCAACACGCACTTGTTGAGTAACTTCAAATTTGCCTTCAACACCAAGTCCTTGCAGTTGATAGGGTCGTGGATGCTTGGTAGTGGCCAAGCCAAGTTTTTTTACCGTTCGAATACTAGCCATGTTTGACCTACTTCCACCATCAATAATGAGGCAACAAACTTTATCGTGGACACGGCAACGCGTGTGAAACATATCTTCACATTGTGGTTCATTTTCCAATCTTTGAAGGATTGCACTAATCTTGATGTCAACGATAGTAGATGTCAAATCTTCTTTATCTTTGTCGAATTGTCGAAATTCAGATCGCATTATCCTTTGCATTTCTTGTCTCCACATTTGGAATTCAAATTCATAAAATTCTTCAGACATGCTTCAACAAAATATTAGAAAACAAAAGTTAAATTAGAAAGAAAAATAATTCTCACCACAAATCTCTCAAGTTCGCTCAAAAAGAAAAATTCACTCACTCTTGTGTTTGAACTCTCTTTTAGGCTTTTTTTTCGAATGAACTCACGCTCTCTTGCCTTTTACCACTCGACCTCGTCTCACAAATTCGTAATTCGTCTCGATAGACTTAATTTGCTGCTTGAGGGTCGGTTTCAAAATGGGTTACAAGGAATAATGTCGGGTGTAGGGTAGGCTGAATAAAGAAGAAAATTGGTTTAAAATGTGGCATTGGGATGGTAAATAATGGTAGGAAGGGAAACTTGATGATCGGAGTAAATAAGAGAATAAAATAAAAACTCGCAAGACTTTTCACTTTTTTTTAAACTTGATTTTTTTTGCTCACCTTTTTTTTTCTTTTCTTTTTTTTGCTCGATTTTTTTCACTTTTTTTTTAATTTTTTTTCAATCAATTTTTTTTCGAATTTTTTTTTCGATTTTTTTTGTTACTCCAATACAATAGTAAGCTAAATACAAGGGAAAAAAATTAAATTACAACTCAAATTTTTTTTTTGATTTTTTTTTCACGTTTCGAACCTACTTGCGGCCTGATACGAACATCGGTACTCCTCGTTTTAGTAGCTCTGATACCAAATGATGTGATCCGGCCCAGGTTAATCGAGTCGTTTCACAAAGTTGCCCGATCGTCTACGAGGAGTAGTTGGAGTTGTCAAAATTGGGTGATTTAGGCTAAGGGTTGCGGAAGCTTTGAGAAGGTTTAGATGAGTGGTTTGGTGTTGATAAATTCGGTTTAGAATAGAAACAAGGTAGGTTAGAAAAAGGTAATTGATGGAGATGGAAAATAAAACTTAAACGTCAAGAATGTTCAATACTAAAAAATATTGCCCGAGTCTTATATTGCTTAAGGTGAAATTTGATGAAGGATAGAAGCGAACCTTGACCCAATACCTATATAGAGGTAAGAACCAAAGGTATAAAAATATGGTTGAACACCACACCAGGATGGTGATAAGTTCAAGAAGTCGGGTTGACGCCACTAGCGAGCTAGATAAGTCAGAACGAGACTCGTACGAAATAGGATAGGAGGAAACCTTACAATCAAGTTTTCAATAATCAAATTCTGTCTAACCTTTTTACAAAGAGAAATGAACTATTTATAGAATTCAGGTGATAGCCGAATAGTCATACTAAACAAGCTTAAAGACTAAGTAATTCGGCTTTAAATGTGTAAAACTAAACTAGAAATGTATCCATTAAAAGTGATGTCCAAATTCGGCTGTATGGATGTTCAACGGCCAACTTCATGAGTAAGGAAATGTACTTGAGGGCTGATGAATGCATGGGATGCCAATAGCTTTGTCTAGATTCAGCCAAGGTGTGAATGGACACTTCAAAAGATGTCTTTTGGCCGAATAGGTACTTAGAAGATCAATGGACAGCAACCGATGCATGTAAGTGAATATTCATGCATTCTTCCATTCATTGTATTAAATCATTCATGCATCATCCTTACGTTCATTGAACCAGCCCATTCATGAATCATCTTTAATTGTGTTCCCACATCATGCATTGTAAGTAGACGTTCATGCATCTCTCTTAATTAAAACTTTAATGATGGGCTGGTTCATGAATGGAAGCATGTACCTTGTAAATTCGTTCTCCCCTTTGTACATGCACATTATACATTTAATGTGATGAATTAAGGTAATATTCCCTCCCTTTGGACGTTCATGAATCCACCCATACATGTATAGGAGCTGATTGGTCAAATTGAGGTGTGAACGGCTTAGATGCTGCCTTGGGAATACGATCGGCCAAGCTTGTGCTTTAAGTTGCTGGACACCTTTTGGCCAAATAGGTGCCTTGGGGAGCCAAATGGATCAGCCACCATTCATTGAAAGAGGCCTTACATGCACCGTCCCATACATTGAACCTATCATGCATGAACCTTGTTTAATTACTCTCCAAATTCAACTCACCTACAAAAACACATGAACCAAAATTAAATCACATAAAATTCAGCTGAACAAACATTAATATAATTTAGACACACTAATTAAACATAAATTAAATTAGACAAATTTAATAAAGTCTTAACAAGACATATTAAATTCGGCCAAGACACATTTAAAACATGTAATAAGTCAAAACATAATTATGAGCTGTAGTAATTTAAGCTAAATTAATAAATTACTTAATTTATTCAGACATTAAAATAAATGAGTTGAAATAAACTTAAGCCAAGCTCAAACGAGCTAAAGTAAGCTAAATTGAGCTCAAACGAGCTAAATTAAGCTCATGTGAGCTAATTCGAGCTGGGAAAAACTAAGATTGAGCTTGTTGAGCTGAGATTGAGCTTCATCTTGCACTTGGGGCCCTTGTGTTTAGGCCAATCATGATAGCAACGAGTGGTGCCACAACATGATGCGATTGAGATCACATCATAGCTTCATCTTGCACTTGGGGCCCTCGTATTTAGGCCAATCATGATAGCAACGAGTGGTGCCACAACATGATGCGATTGAGATCACATCATACCCTCCCTCTTGAAGACGATTATCACATCATATCCCCCAAATGATGTGATCCGGCCCGATTGATTGAGTCGGGTTCACTTAAAATGCCCGATCGCCAACGAGAAGCTCGTTCAAATTTGTAGATAGATGGAGTTTGAATGTTTTATAAGCGGAAGGTAGGCAAAATGGGTTCAAAGCATGGGTTTTGGTTTGATGAAAGATAGGTTCGGTTTAACAAAGAATTAAGTTACAAAGATGATAAATAGATGGAAATGGATAAAGAACTCAAACTTTAAGAATGATTCAATACTAAAAAGTATTGCCCCGAGTCTTATATTGCTTAAGGTGAATTTTGATGAAGGATAGAAGCGGACCGTGACCCGTTACCTATATGGAGGTAAGAACCAAAGGTATAGGAAGATGGTTGAACGCCACATCGATTCGGTGATAAGTTCAATGGAGTTCGGATTGACACCACTAGCAAGTTAGATAAGTCGCTTCGAGACTCGAACGAAAGAAGAGAGGAGGTAACCTCACAAGAACAAAAGTTCTATTAAGTTTAATTGATCAAATTCTGTAACCTTTTACAATAAACAAGTAAGCTATTTATAAGCCTAAAATGCCTATTGATATTCGGCATCTATGTTGTTCACACTAACTTAAATTCTGTTCACACAGGTATTTAACATGTTCACACAAATAGCATTAAAATCCAGTTCATGCTTGAAGATGGTACATGAATTGGCCGAACCATCATGATGCTTCACTTGATGCATTCATGCATCCTTAGCCTTGAAGAATCTCCATAATTCCATGAATGTGCAGCTCTTTAATGATCCTACATCTCCCTTGGCTGAATGAGGCATTAATGTGCCTAAAATACTTGAATGGTCATCTTGAAAATGCATGAATCATGCATGAAACGTCCCATGTATTTTCCCCCATAAATATGATCCATGAATCTTCAAATACATGAACTTTTAGCAACTCCCTCTTGCATGAACGTCCCAAATGCATGTGCTCCTTTAAATGCCATCCATTGAACCTCAATTGTGCATGCACACTCCCATACATTGCACCAATCCGTTCATGAACCTGCAGCAAATTAAATCAGCAAGTTAAATGCATTTCAAACACATTAAATTAGCAGCATATGAACTCAATAATTTGCACATTAAATTTGGCCATACATATTAACAATTTTAGACATATTTAAAACATCATAATTAATTAAGTATTTAATTTAGATATAATTAAAACACTTAATTAATTATTTGTCCAGATTTTAACAAATTAACTAACTTAAGATAAACAACTAATTTAACTAATGACAAATTAAATGGTTTATTTCAGCAAAATAAATGCAAGCTAAAGAAAGCTAAAAATAAGCTCATTGGGTTAAGATTGAGCTAAATTGAGCTTGAGTGAGTTGACTTGAGCTCGAGTGAGCTGGAAACGAGCTAAACGGAGCTTAACGAAATGAAATTGAACTAATTCAGCTCGCATGGATTTGCAAACAATGCTTAGGGAGCTGATCCAAAAGTGTGCCCGGGGCATGGTCGTATCATTAGGCATCTGGTCTCAAAGAAGGGTCTTCCTCGGTGCAAGCTCTTGGGAGCTTTGCCAATGTAACGACTACGTCAAAACAGTAATTCTCTCCCAATGCACTATCCATCCATCCCCTTAGTTCATCAGCATATGGCCTTGATTTTCTCCGAAAGCCAAACATTCGCTTCTTCCTTCATATCAGGTCAGCTTATTGATTTTTTTAAAAAAAAATTATAAAAAATTTAAAATTTCTAAAAAATAATAGATTTGTAAAATATTATTAAAAAATAAAAAAAATTTAAAATTGAAATCCATAATCCTAATCTGACCAACTATATGTCGGTATTCTTTTCGAATGATTTTTTAAAATTATTAAAAAATTGATAACTTTTAGATTATTCACTATCAGGCTATATCTGAGTCCATTTTTTAAAATTTAATAATATTAAAATTCTTCCAAATTGTTTGTTTTCAAGTAAATAAAAAAATGAATTAATATACTTAGTTGAAATATTCATACAATTAGTTTATTTATTTTAATAAATTTTAATAATTATTACTTATGGTGAACTATACAAAGTGCTACACATGTAATAAAATAATCTCAATATATTCATACTTTTTTAAAATTTTATGAGCAGAATTAATAAAACTAAAAAATTATATATATTTAAATTATTTTTTATACAGTTAAAAGGTACAAGTAAAATTAAAACATCCATGCATATCTCATATTTTTAAAGAATTATAATAACATTGTGGACTAAATTTTTTAAATGATTATTAATATTTTTAATATTGTTTATTTTTTAAATTTTATTTAACATCTCTTCATTTTTTAATAATGTTTTATAAATTTATATAATTTTTAAAAAATTAAAATTTTTTAAAATAATTTTAGTTTTTTAAATTTTTTTTATTTTCGCTAATGTGAAATTGGTCAATGACATGGACCACCACTTTAACAACCTAACAATTGACTTGGCAGCCGTTAATGATCACATCATCATTTTAACATTCAAATATGGAAATATCGGTCAAATGACTTAATTGATTAATTTTTAAAAGTTTAAAGGCATTAGGTGCTTTTTTTACAGAGGGGCTTAATTAATTTTTTGGCCAAAGTTCAGGGACTTGTCTATCCCTAAATCATTAATAATCATATTAAAAAAGTTACAAAATTTCCACAAAAAAAGTTACAAAATGATGTAAAACCACTTTAATTTTATATTTGATGTATGTTAGACTCAATATACACTAAGAGGGGGTGAATTGTTGTTTTATAGATTTAAAGCAAATATGACAATTAAAAGAGACACAAGAATCTCTAGTGGTTCAAGCTTAATTGTCTACATTCAACACCTTACCTTACCACAACTAAGGATTTTCCAAATTCATTAATTTGAACCTTTCAAGGATAAAGTTTAACCTTACAATCTTTATCTTTTCAATATGCAATATAGGGCCACTTCCCCTTAAGGATTTCTAACTAAAACCTTAAGTAAATCCTCACAAAAATAAGAAATAAAATTGAGAATGAATTATCACCTCTAAAATGTAGATATATAACAATTACACACAATACAATACAATACAATACAATACAATACAATACAATACAATACAATACAATACAATACTTGAAAGAATGAATCACAACTAACCCCACAAGTGTGTACAAGTGAAAATAATAATGAGAATAGATTAGAATTTAGCTCTTGATATTTGTATACTTGTTTCTTATCTTCATGTGAGTGTCACTGAATAATATTTATACCCTATTATTGAATTATGGATGTTTTGAGCCATTGGAGGGTGCTTCTAGCCATTGAGAGCATTTATTTCGTGCTTAATGCAACATACAACAGTATGTCTCAAGGCAAGAAGAAAAAAAATATAATTGTTGGAGTCTGTGGACTCAAGAAAATTTGCAATATGTGTAACGCCTTGACTTATTAAAATTTTGTTTTTACAAATTCTGTTGTAAATGAGCACTTGTTGCAGTGGTTGAATGGTGTTAGTGTGGGTGGGGGTCCTTGGTTTGAATTGTGGTAGGAGTGTGGAGTGATTTTATTTTACTTGCCTCAAGTCTATTGTTAAGTGGGTGGAGTTGGTGTGGGTTTTAAACTCTTAGAAAGTGGGTAGTTATCAGGTGGTTGTGGGATTAGTGGTGTGAGTTGATTGGGTTGTTGGGTAAATCCATGATATTTTCAATTATCTTAAAAGTTGTTTTTTTATTTGAATTATCTGTTATTTCTTTTTTTTTTAAAAGAGAGAGAAAATATCTCAAGATTTCTACCGTCGTTTTTTTTTCACGTTTTAAAATTTCATTCCCTTATCTTTTCAATTTGTTTTCACGTTGGTTTCAAGTGGAAGAAATTTCAAGAGTTGGCTTTATTCTTTTTCATCTATTTACTTCAAATTTCTTGTTTTCCCTTGAATTTTTGTTTTCTGTGCTTTGCGATTTTTGAGGAGGTTGTGTATTGGTCTGCTGCTGCTTCGGTTTATGTCGGTAATTTTTTTCTCATTTTCTTCTCTTTTTTGTTTGTTGTGGAGACGGTTCCATTCATTGACTTTGGTTAAGAGGGGTGTGTGTGGTGCATTTTTCTCCTAGTTAATCGCTTTGATTTTTTATTAGGGGAGAATTGTAAAACGATTGGCGCTTCCCCAGCAACTTGACTCGCATGGTGGCTATCCGTCTTTGCGTAAGGGTTTAATTGTACTTGGAGAGCTGTTTAAGGGCATTGTGTGCTATACTTATCTTTGAATTAGTATCATGAATCGTTGTTAAGTTAATGTTTTGAACCTCGTTTTTAGGTTCTGAGGGTCCCATGATTGCTTGGGTATTGAAGTCGAATAAGGTGTGTAACGAGAAACCTGAAAACAACGAACGACAAAAGCCAAAATTGGGACCTTTTAATGCCACACGGGCATGTGGGCCCAAAATTTAAATTTTTTTCCTAAGGTCATACATGTGGGCTTTCTGTGGGGTCGGTGTGTATTATATAAGCTTTAAAGCATGAAAACTGTTATTTTGTTAATATGAATTAAACTTAAATAACGCCTAAATGCATGTAATGTGATGTTATATGTTTGATTTGTTATGTATAAGCAAGTTTAATATTTGTTATACGAGCTGCATGATATATATATTCTGGCATCTGTTATTCTGTTATATCCGGTATTATATTTGTTTCTGACTATGGGGCGGGTTATGTATTATATGGATGAAGTGTTCTGTGTGAGGCGTTAACTTGTCATTATACTAGTAGCACTGCTACAATTATTTTGGAAGTGTCGTGAGGGCACTATGTGGTGTGTAGGGCTGGGTAAGTGTTTTATACCCCATGTGGTGTGCTGGGATGATCGAAGTTGGTGTGTAGAGGATAGAAATAGGATTTATATATCTGCATATGTACTGTGCTGATACAATTTTGTATTAAATGTATGTTTGTATTTGTTCAGCCATGTGATCAAATATAAATTTCTGTATATGTATGGGTTACATACTGAGTTTTAAGAGAAAACTCACTCTTTGTATGTCTGATAATTTCAGGTAACCCTCAGACTTAGGCGAGTCGGTGCAACAGGAGCTCTGTTGTGTCCACGTTGCTGTAAAACTTTATTTACTTAAATTTGGCTTATTTAAATTTCTGGTTTGAGAGTTTTGTATAATTTGGACTCTTTAGACTTTTGAGACTATTTTTTGGTTTTGGATTTTTATTTTGATTTTCTAGCATGACGATTGATAAAACGATTTTTATGAAAACGACTATTTTTCTGAAATTAACTATTTTTAAAAAAACAAACCCAATTTACCAAATATAACGTTTTAAGAAACTCCGCTGTAAAATATTCGATTTATTTGAAAGACATAAACGAACAACGGTTTTAATTAAATAAGTATGACAACACACTTTACAAACAAAATGGGCTTACTAAGTAACAACGATTTATGATGATTTCAAAAAGAAAGAAGCCGGGTTTATAACTTTTCTTCGTAACACTTTCAGATTTGGCTATAACATTTAGACTGAGTTTGGAGTGTTACATTTAGTGGTATCAGAGTCAGAATGCAAAACTCAGGACGTGACAATTTTGGGTTCACAATTATATTTGTAAAAACTATTTTCTGAGTAAAGTTCAGTTTCAATTTGAAATGTAAGTTTGTGAATACCGAGTCTCCGGCGCCGATCCTGTAAGTGCTTCTAGCTTAGAAATAATTTAGTTAGAAAACTCTGAAACGATTAAAACTACACTGAGTTAGTTAGAGACTGAAAATTTCTTAAATTTATAAAACTACTTCTGATAATTATTTGAAGCATAAAATATTTGCTAATAAACACTGAAACTGATACATAATACTTTGTAATATATATAAAGTTATGAATACAATGAGTGCTCGTGAACATGTAGTCATGGTTCATGAGCGCGACAAACTCTGTAGAGGGACTCGAGTTGAGTAGTCATCAATAGGTAATATACCTAATCTAGATACAAGTGAGACACCAGTTACACCTACTACTGAGACTAGGTCCCATAATCCCTCGACTGGGGATGACGCATTGTCCCAAACTATGCTTAAAGTTTTGGAGGGGTCGTTAGACCCCATTCTGGTTTTGGGAACCGTGGGTCGGTAATTGAATGACTTTGGTCTAATGGTACTGAGCTGTTTAGGGGCGTCACTAGAGCTGCTCGACTATGGTTGAATACTGGTTAGAGGCCACCGAGAGGATAATGAACAGTATCAATTGCACCTCTAAGTAGAAGTTGAATGGTGCAATATCTTTTCTTCATGATGAGGTGTATCAGTGGTGGTTAACACTTGAGGAGGGTACTCAGCTGGATCGGATTTCTTGGGAGTATTTTAATACTACCTTTCAGAGTAAATATGTAGAGGCAAGTTATGTGGATGCTCGTAGACGCGAGTTTACAAACCTCACTCAAGAAGATAGGACTGTGACCGAGTATGAGGCCAAATTTTTAATATTAAGCTGTTACACTCGTGAGATGGTGGCGACTGAGTATGAGAAATATGTTCGCTTTGAGGATGGTTTAAGGGATAATCTAAGAGTTTTGATTACTTCGTAGAGGGAGCGAGAATTCACGGACAAGGCAAAGATTGCTAAAGAGGTTAAGCATGTAGAGTACGAGAATAGAGACCGTGATAGAGGTAAGAATAAGAGGGATTCGAAGCCCTCTAGTTCTTTTCAAAGGCCTAAAAAACGGGCCAGGTCTGATAGGCTTTCGAGAGTTGGGGGCCAGTTGCTCCTACTGTGGCTCAGCCTTGTAAGGATTATGGTAGACGCTATCCGGGCGAGTGTTAGATGAGGTTAGAAGTGTGTCTGTAATGTGAGTCGATGGAGCACCGTATTAGGGATTTCCCACAGTGTTTCAATTAGATGCAAGCTCTAGTTCAAGGTTTTGTTCAACCTCAACAGGCACTTTAGTAGCCACCAGAGGCCGTGGTCCAGCCAATGTGGTAATGGAATGGGTAAGGGGCAGAGAGCACTAGGTAGAGGTGCTAATTAGACTAAGGCGAGGTAGCCTGCATTGGTTTATGCTGTTAGACGTCTGAGGACAAAGATGCCATTGATGTGATTACGAGTACGTTCTTTATTTATGATGCCCCTTATTTTACACTAATAGAATAGGGTCAACACATTCTTATGTAGCTAGTTCTATTTCTATAAACTTGGTGGTTTCGGTTGAGAGCACTTCCGGTGAAATTACTGTTCTTAGTTTGTTGGGCCAATCTTTTAGGGTCAATATACTATATAGGAATGTGTCATTAGAGGTATAAGGGGTTGTATTTCCGGCTAATCTGATGGAACTACCGTTTGGAGAATTTAATCTAATTCTGGGTATTGATAAGCTTGTGGAGCATCGAGTCAGTTTGGATTGTGCTGCTAAGAGGGTAGTTTTGAAATCTGAGAATGATGTTGAGGTGGTTATGATCGGTGAGTGTCGGGATTACTTATCCAATGTGATCTACACTCTTCTGGCCAAAAAATTAGTTTGGAAAGAATATGAAGCGTATTTGGCTTTTGTAAGTGATTCAGCTTATGTGGACTCTTCTATTGGGAACATCTGAACATTTAAGGAATTTTGGGATGTTTTTCTCGATAAATTACAGGGTTTGCCTCTGAATCGAAAAGTTAAGTTCAATATCGAACTTCTGCTAGCTACAGCTCTGGTGTCCATCGCTCATTATCATATGGTATCGAGGGAGCTTATAGAGTTAAAGGCTCAACTTCAGGAACTGATTGATCGTGGGTTCATCCGTCCTAGTATGTCTCCGTAATGGCCACCGATACTATTTGCAAAGAAAAAGGATGGTACCATGAGGATTTGTATCGAATATTGTTATTTAAACAAGTTAACAGTGAAGAGTAAGTACCCACTTCTGAGGATTGATAACTTGTTTGATCAGTTTCATTGGGCTTCTATGTTTTCTAAAATAGATCTCCATTCTGGGTATCATCAGTTTAAGGTTAAGGAAGTTGATGTTAACAAGACTGCATTTTTAGAGTCAGCTTGACATGTATGTATAAACTCGTGTTGTCTTAAATTTTATATGTTTTTTCTTTTTTATTTTTCATTATTTAAGAAGTTTTCACTTTTAGAAGGTTTTTTTTTTGGTACAAGAAGATGGATAAAAAGCCATAACTAGGCGAGGCGAGGCCAAGCTATCTATAACAATCACCGTGTAGCAGTTGAAGAACTTCATCCGACGGTTACATATAGATATACCTACCCAGAAGCCTTGAGGATGCCATTGAAGCCAAACTATTGGCTACCCGTGTGTAAACTAAACCATCCAAGATAGTTGGAATAGATCTTTAATAACTCGCAACACAGTTGAGTGATGTTGCCCTACTGAAGTTGCTTGACTCAAATGAATACTTGTAATATTATCCATCTCAAACATCATCCTTCTTAACCCTAGATTACAAGCTACTTGCTGTCTCTCAATAGCACTCCAAAGCTCAGCATTGAGTAAAGAACATCAACTAATTTTTTTAGAAAATCCAGCAATCCAATTGCCATATTGGTCATGAATTAAACCACCAACTTAAGCATTTTGAAACACATTACTAACAACACCATCAATGGTCACCTTATGTCATCCATCCGTAGGTGGAATCCACCTAACTAGTCTACAAACTTTTGTTTGTCCATGCCTTAAACAACTCGCCATCCCATGGTTAGAATGAAGATAAAAATATCTCATCCTATAGCTTTTCTCCAAGACACTATCATATTCAATGAAATCTGTATTAAAAACAAAATTATTTCTTCTAATCCAGAAATACCAACAAATGACACCAAACAGGGTTCGCCAAACAGTAGGATTGCAAGTAAAATAATCGAGATTTAATGGGTTAATATCGAACCAATCCTTCAAGTTGATGTTAAAGTGTCTTTTATTCGGTTTGATCACCACCAACCATGTCGCCACAGTTGGGGAACAAAACCTCAAAACATGATTAATGGTTTTTGTCGAATTTTCACACACCTTACAACTTGCATCAGAAGTAAGGTGCCTTTTCGCTCTGCCATCACTAGTAAGGACCCTATTTAAATATGCACGCCAAAGGAAAACCCATCCCTTTGAGGTCCCGGTAAGTGCCGCATCTTATGCTAAAATTTATCACTCCTATATTGACACGTAAGTTGAACAAACCGTAAATGTACACCTCTTACATTAGCCCATCCAACAAAATCGTCCACATCATGAACAAAATAAGGTTTATAGGTTAAAATGTTCAAAACCACTAGTGGCGGCAAAACAGATTTAATCTCATTCCAATTCCAATCCCCTCTCAACGATACCATATCCATTACGGGTACATGGTCAATGGGTATATAATTGTGTTATGTACAAATTTCCACAAAAGGGGCCATTCTTTCACCTAATTATCTCTCCAAAAAGCAACATTCAAACCCTTCCTTATATAACACCTTCCATCTAAAGCCAATTTTCATGATGAAAGCATCATTTTGGTAGTCAATTTTCTTGAATCCAATGCCTCCATTTTTTGTATCTTTGCATAGATTATCCCACTTGACAAGATTTATCCTTTTTTTCACCTTTGTGTGTCTCCAGACAAATTTATGAATAATCTTCTCCATTTTCGAGCAAAATCCCTTTGGAATAACTATCAATTGCATAGCATAAATAGGAATAGAATCTATGAATACTTTCGCTAACATGATTCTACCTGCTAGCGAAAGCAATTTAGCCTTTCACCCTACCAACTTTTTCTTCATGTTGTCCATAATGTTTTGGTACATATCTTTTGTCACTCTTTGATGTAGAAGTGGCACACCTAGATACTTCTCCAAATTATCCATATGGGAGAAACCAAGTCCACAACTAATATTCTCGTTTAATTCGTGAGGAACATTTTTAGAGAAAAAGATCTGAGTTTTCTGTGCATTGATTCGATGTCTAGAGCTAACACAAAAGTTCTTAAACACTCTTTTCATAATCGACATCTGATTAACAGATGCCTCACTGAAAAATACAAAATCATCTATAAAAAAAAGAGATAGGAGATATCAGAGCCATTCTTAGATAGTTTTATAGGTTTCCATCTTCCTTTCTAGACTTCAACATTAATCATTTGAGCCAGACACTCAATACAAAGAATAAAGAGGTAGGGCAATAAAAGATCACCTAGCCTTATTCCATAATATAGGGTAAAGACACCAAACAGATTCCCATTCTAGATAACTTACATGGTCGAAGAACTAACACAATGCATAATAAGTTCTTGAATAGTACCTGGAATTTTAATATCCTCTAACGTATCCCTAATGAAGCCCCAATCAAGTCTCATAGGCTTTCTCCAATTCAATTTTAACAGACAACCATCCTTTCTTTCTAGATTTCCTGCTCATGGAATAAATGATTTCTTGAGCAACAATAATATTGTCTGTTATGCTCCTTCTAGGAACAAAGCTTGACTGATTTGGAATAACTCATTTCCGCATCAATGTCTTTAATATATTAACTATGACTTTAATCACAATTTTGTAAAGTACTGTGCAAAGACTAACTGGTTGAAATTGAGCAAAGGATTCAGAATTCTTCACTTCAGAATCAAAACCAGTAATGTGTGGTTAAGCCAACTCTTAAGCCTACCACTATTCCAAATATTCTTCACAAATTCAAAAACACTATACCCAACCACTGGCCATTTTTCCTAATAGAATATTGCACGTATCCTATCAATTCTAAAAGCTTTCAAATAGGCTATCTCGAAAACAACCCTCTAGATTTCCTTATTGGATTCAAACTCAGCCTTAGACATTTTATAGAATAACCCTTGCTGGAGAGAGCCATTGCAAGTTGATAAATCATTTGTGAAAAGAGACTTGAATAACTTTGTGACCATTTGTTGTAAAATTCTGGAATCATCACACCAACTGTTATCACTAAGCTTCAACATGCTAATCAAATTAGAACTTCTTCAACTAATAGTATTTGCATGAAAAAACTTAAGTGTTTCAGTCCCTATCATACCCATTTACAATGAGCCTTTTATTGCAATAAGCTTGCCTCTTGAGTAAGTACTTCTTCAAGGTCAGATTTGAGTTGCTTCTCTAAATTTGGTAGGAGCTCCGAGGGATATAGATCAAGCTTTTTCTCGATTCCTTTAAGTCTAACCATGAGCAATCTTTTCTTACTACCAGTGTGACCAAAAGAGTTAAAGTTCCACTCCTTAACTCCAATGTGGTAGAATGGGTTGAATCTTTTTCGAAAGAGCTTGATGAATCGAGCATGTCTTTAAAAATAGAACTTGTGAATGAGGTCCCTATAGAAGTGGCATTTGGGGAGATTGAAGGTTCTGGTATGAATCTGATGATGAAGGTTCTAATTGTGAAGGACCGAATGAGTTAGAGAGAGTTTGTTGAACAATGTGTATTGGAATTTCCACAATGCGAGCCATCATCAACATCACAATAAATGTGATTTTTCCTTTTCTATTTTTTATGGACCTTAAAATTATTTGTTGAAATTGTCAAGGAGTTGCTAGCTCCAAATTTGGTGTTGTTTTAAAGAATCTTTTGCAATTACAAAAACCTGATATTGTGGTTTTGATGGAAACAAGAGTGAGTGGTAGAAAAGCTAATGATATCATACGGAGAACTAGTTTTGATTGCTTATATAGGGTTGAAGTGAAGAGGTTCTCGGGTGGTATTTGGCTTCTTTGGAGGCATAAATTTAAGCGAGATATTCTTGAGGTTTCAAATTAGTTTATTCACTACCGATGTTTCAGTTAAGGTATGAAGCAAAATATTTTCTTCACTACTATCTATGCAAAGCCCTAATGCAATGAAACAGAAATCTATGTAGACCCATCTTGCATCTTTAAGCCCCTAGGAGGATGAGCTGTGGTTGCTAAGGGGCGATTTCAATGCTATTGCCTCTTTTGAGGAGGAAAAGGAAGTGCATGGAATCATGTTGGCGTTGATAATTTGTTTCGTGACTTTTAGAAGTTTTTCTTTACTCTTGTAGCACGTTTTTTAGTCTTGTTTTTCCAAATGATTTTTAGGGATAATTTTTTCACTGTCTTCTCTAGTTTAGTGGATGCTCGATTCTTTTGGCGACTTTTGCCCACCACTTTAGACCATTCAAAGCCGATTTTCTTATCATATTAACTACTTACAATCACTCTAGATATGTCGTGCTTGAGTTGTGACATAGTCAATTGTCAACATGTCATAATGTTATATTGATGGTAAGGTTAAAGAGTTTGTTGTGTTGATGGAGTTTGTCATTCATCACTTACAACGAGTGTTTATTGTTGTTTGTTCCTCGAATTGTATGGTCTCATTCATAGAATGAATTAATGAAACTTCATTTTAAGAAAATAAAAGCACGAGTTTAGAAAAACTTTTAAATCAATGAGAATATCCTTTATTATTCATTTTATTACCAAGTTGATATTAAAAAAGATATTTTTTTAAAAAAAAATAACAATTTTTATTTATTTGAATTATATAATTGAGTTGAAATTGAATTAAACCTATAACTAAGATTAATAAATTATTAATTACTTTTATTTAAACTTGAATTTATAAAAATATTTTGTTGAAAGTTTAACTAAGATTAGATTCATCTTTATTTAATTAGATAAATAGTAAATATTATTGCTAAGCCTGAAAAACAACCCATGAAAAATGGATTCAGTCTTTTCTTTCTTTTAAATTAAACTATTAGAGGAGAAGATGTTTGAATAGTTAAATTCTATTCTAGCTTAAAGCCAACAAAAATTCCACGGTGCAGTATTTGAATTGTGAGATCTAATATTATATTTCCTCTTCTCTTTATTTTAATATTCATTTTTTCTTTTCTCAATATTATTAAAAGGAATAGGATTATTTTTTGGCATTGTTTCGACAAGGGTCCCTTCTTCGTTGTTTTGAAAAATAATTCAATTTGTAATCATCATTTTATTTTATCAAAAAATAAATTAGTGCGTTTCAATCACGTATGCAGTCCACGTGATTCAATCAGGTACACAGTTGAGTAATACCATGAGAACTAACTATCTAATTTAAATAATTTATGTAATTGAAAAATTAAATTGTGAGAGTTGATCTCAAGGTTATTCATTTGACAAGAATTAATTGTTGGGTTGTTCCCATAATTAATTTACTATTACGAAAGAATTTGTGGTCTAAGACTGTTCCTTGATCACTTTAATAGGCTTATCATCCAATGGAAAGACAACTATAATCCATGATCAAATCAAAAACCGAAAGTAAAGTCACACATAAGGTTTGAGTAGTTTAATTTACTTTTATTTGAACTTTTATATTTTATTTCGCAATTATTATTATTTTTATTTGTTTCACCCGCTTACCTTGGGCACAAAATTGCCCATAACACATTTTTGTTTGCGAGAAATAATAAAATTGATCAATTTAATATTTGTGAGATAGATTCTATTTCTCTAATTGTGAATTTAAATTTTATTTGAAATGGGTGGATACATAAAATTTTTATTGCTTTTAACTACATAATTAAGTATATTAATTCATTATTAATGATATATATTGTTTTAAATTAATTATATTTATATACCAATTATTATCATTTAAACTCACTCTTATTTATTTTATTGTTGAAAGTTTTACTTTTATAATTATACATTCTTATTCATTCTAATTTTACTTTATGTTATTCTTCTAGTTATTATTATAATTATAATTTTATAATATCTCCAATTTTACAACAACAATGTATTATTATAATTTTATAATATTTTAGGTAATTAATACATCAGAAGTCTAATATTAACTGAAGATGATGGCAATGATGAAAAATTGAATAAAAATATTTATCAACATGTCCTTGTATTTTAATTATTTTTAGGAGGTCCAAAATTTTCAATTCATCTGCAATTCATTTCTTATTTTTAATAATACGATTTAATAATCTCAATAGTTATTTATTTATGAAAATAAATTATTATAAAATTTAAAAAAATTTATATATATATATAATCTCATTCCAAAATATAAATGAAGTGTTAAGAATATTTATAAAGTTTAATTTGATTATATTTCATATAATTTAAAATTGCTTTTTAATGTTATACAATTAATTAATTATGATTTGAAATCCTTATTTTTTGAAATAAGAAATAGAAATATTTTATTAAATAATAAATAAACACTCGGAAACTAGTAATTAAAAAAAACCCATCAATATGGGATTTGCTTTAACTATCTCTTAGATTCTTTTCCAGTATACTCCCTCATTCTGCAGCTATTCGAAATGAGGACTTGATGATTTCAACTTGTATAAATTGACGAGTACCCCATAAATCATGATAGATACAAGTTATTAATTCATTTTGCCAAAATCACTTGTTAATCTCTTTTTGCAAAGTGGAAGATGAAATGAAACTGTTGTAATTAGTGTAGGATCATTGTGCTCTCTGAAGGCTGAACTGAGGGATGCTTGTTTATACATGTCCCACAGCTACTGCATCTTCAAAACCACAAACGTAGGCTCCCATTATAAGGGAATTTAGCCTTTCTATTTTAATCCTTAGAAAAGCTGGTGATTGAAAAAGCAGAAATGATAAAAAAAGGATTCAAATATGCCTAATAGCTGGTGAAAACAGGTGAGACGAATTTAGATCAAACAACAAAATACTTGAGTTTGAGAACATGTCCTTTATATCACGGGCCATCGCATATAATGCATTCTATGAAGGTCTATCATTAGCATGGGGATCATTTGTCCCACGAGAGTTAGCCCGAATTAAAGAACTGTTAGAGAAACCTATCAGATTAAAGTTTGAATGGTCCAATGATACAGATATAGAAAGATAGACTATCTTGGTAACTAAGGGAACTAATCTTAGAATATTGAGGAAAATCATATTTCATAACATTAAATTTGCTATTTAAGGAACAGGTTAATATCGTCCATCGATGTAACTTGATTTAAATTGTCAGTTTTGGAAAGCTCAACTATAAATAAAGAGCTTCCTTTCACTTGTAACTCATGCATAGTTTTTTTTGTTTTTTTTAATACTTTCTTTGTTCAGAGTTGTTTTTGCTATATAAATTAGTGTATTGAAGGAATTCTTTATGAATCCTCAATTATTTGGTGGTTAGACTAACTTATGTGTGCTTGAAACGAAAGGATTGCCTAAAATCATATGGATTGAGAGACTAAAATTCTAGTATATGACACTTACATATGTATGATTTATCTAAATACAGCAACGGCTGACGCACATTGTATTACAAATAGAAAACATTAATTAGCTAAATGTGGATTTAAAGAATATGCTAATAATTTTGGAAAAAAATTAGAATCACAAATACATCAAGAAAAAAGAGAATATGTTTATTTCTTTCTTCTTTTTTTTTTGTTTAAATACCAAAAAAGTGAATGTGAAAGTTGGGACGTGGGTTCAAAGCTTTGATGAAATTATCCTTCATTTCATGTCCTGTATTATTACTCCTAAAAACCACCCTCAGTTCCATGAGATGTATCTTGTTATGAAGCTTAGCTCTCTCAACTTCTTCTATATTTATCGAGTTTCCTTCCAATTCTAACCAAAGGTCTCCGCGCAGCAGATCCAAGTTTTCAAAATCTCCAACACTGAAGTCTGTTGTATGATTGCAGTCGACTCTTGCAATGATTCGATCTAATCTCTGAAGACTTGTTAATCTCCCAACCCCTTTAGGATAATGGCTTAGCCTGTTACAGTCACTAGTATAAAGATACTTCAAGTTGATCAACTTCTCCATCTCTTTGGGTAGTTTACTACAGTTGGCGATATTCAAGTATTCCAAATTTCGCAAATCACAAACTGATTCAGGCAATTCCAGACTCTGATAAGAAAGAAAAGTGAGATATCTCAAGTGAATTAAGTTGCCTATTTCTTCTGGAACTTGGATTTGTTCAGAAACTTTTCTGATTTTCGGCAACTGAAAATCCAATAATCTCAGGCATTTGGCTTCACTGAATAACTTCTTTAAACCTTCAAAGGTGACATCATAGCTTTCGCCGATTGTGATAAGAGTCCTCAATTTTTCTACTCCGTTTATACAAACAGGAAATGAGTTGGGTTGGCTGATTTTTATACTTGAATGACGAGCTCTTTTGGAAACTAAATCCAGATTCCATGTTTCTTTCGAATCAACCTCCTTTGTCACAATCTCATCTTTTGTCATAAACAGGAGACAGTCATGTACCAAGTCATGCATCTTACCTACAAATATGTTGCCATAATGATCCCTTCCCAAATCTTGAAAGAGGGAACGATCTGCCAAGTACTCAAAGTATTCTTCACCTTTCAACAACATCTCCGAATCGTCATCGACAGAGTTCAAAAAGCCTTGCATCTTCCAGTGCACAATCAGTTCATCTTTCCCCATCACGTAATCCTTGGGAAATATAGCACAATATAACAAGCATCGTCTTATTGTTGAGGGTAAATCATAGTAACTCAACAATAGAGGTCTGAAAATATATTCTTCTGCTATCTCTAATTCCCAAAACCCACTATTCAACACTCTTTCCCATTCCACTCTCCTCCTTTTTTGTCGTAGCAAACTTCCTAATTCTTTTGCAGCAAGCGCCAAACCTTTACACTTTTTTGCAATTCTCATCCCAACATCCTCTAGATCTCTACGCTCACTCTCCTCCCTTCCAAAAAATGTTTTTGATTTAAGAATCTCCCAACATATCTCGTCTGACAACAGTTCTAAACGAAACACATGAGATGATCTAATCACCTTGACCACCGATTCTTTTCGAGTAGTCACCAAAATCCTAATTCCATGCTTGCAATGTTGCAGAGCAGCTCTTAGTGCTTCCCAATCTGCTTCACGCTCTGTCCAGACGTCATCGAAAACAATAAAAACTTTTCTATCCCTGACTTTCTCAGCAATATTGTCCAACAGGCCTTGTAGTGAAATTAAATCTCGAGATGAACCACATCTAAGGCCTTCTAAAATCTCTCTTGCAATTTTGACCTGATCAAAAAAGTCCGAAACACACACCCAAACTACATCGTCAAAGGAGTTTTGACCTTTAACATGATTAACCACCAATTGAGCAAGAGCAGTTTTCCCGATCCCACACATCCCTATTATAGAGACGGTCTGAATGGATCCTTCATCGCTGGTCAATTTGCTCACTATCTCGTCTCTAACATCATTTCTACCTTTGATCTCAGAGACATCAACATAGGCTGTGGTTCTTTCTAATCGTCGAGGTTGTGTCATTTCACTTCTAGCAAAATGGTATCCATCTTTCTCTTTAGCAATTTCATCCAACTCTACATTGACTCTTCGTATTTTATCACCGATGTCATACCCCCTAATAACTTGACCACCCAAATTAAAAGGTAACCGTGAAAGACGTACCTTCTTCTTGGGGATCGAAGCACTTTCAGCTTCATCTGTCTTTAATTTGGAAAGTGCAGTATTCCACTCATCAAGCACGTCCTCCATGTCAGACGCTACATCTTTGAGCTTATCTATCCATCTCTTTACACTTTTATCCACAACTTGCTTTACCTCTGCATCTTCAACCACTTCCTGGATGGCCTCAAAATTGCTTTGAAGCTTTCTGACTTCTTCCTCAACGCCTATCACCAGCTTCAGCTCTTGCCACGCAGTCTCAAAAGTGATAGTCGCTAGTTGCCCCAAGATGAAAGAAACAAGTGCTGCGGCCATTTCAGTTCAGGGACAGAGTAATTGACGGGTGATTAAGCTGTGGCAGATGGTCAGCTAATACTACTATTTCAACAAGTCAATGGTGAGAGGAAAAAATCTCAGGAATTCGGAACTTATCTTTTCCCACCTTGCTTAGAAGAAAAAGCAAACTACGATATTCAATTTCAACTTCTACCAGCGGCGAAACCTGACAGGTTGACATGCTCCACTCTAAAATGTTAAATTGCTATTCAAACTCTAAAATATTTTTAAAAATTTTAAATTAGTAAAGATAAAATTATATTTTTAATTCCTCTAAAATTATAAAAATTTAATTTAATCATTTAAAAATTATAAAAATATAAAAAATTAAAATTTTATTCGACCCCCTAAAAGATTATCTTAAAAGATTATTCTGACTTTGCCCATAACTTCTACAATATAGGATTTTCTATAAAAATAATATAAAAAAAATTAATTACAAAAGTGGGAGGAAAAATTTTATTTACAAAAATAAGTTGTTTGTTATAATATAAACCGGTGTTCTCTAATACACCGATGAAATCATTTAATTTTTTGACTAATAATCAACTAATCATTAAGTTATTTTTTTAAAAAAAATTATTGATGTCGTCACTGTATCAAACAGTACCAATGTACACCTTTTAAAATATTTATATTTTTTAGGATATACACATGAGAGAAATAAATGAAAAAAAAAAACTTGAGTGGGCACCCTTTTGAATTAAAAAAAGAAGAAGGTAATCTGTCACTTTTTTTGACATTGCCATTTATTTTTCTTTCTTTTTTGACATTTAAAATTTTTTTTTCATGTCTTCTTTTATTGTGTATATTTGTGAAAATATAAATATTTTTTAAAAAATATATTAATATCGTTTGATATAATAATAATACTAATAAAAAAATTCTTTTAAAAAAAACGTAATGACTGATTGATGATTAGCCAAAAAGTTGAGTGGTGTTACCAGTTTAACAGATGACATCGATTTACATTGTAATAAACAATTCATTTTCATAAATAATTTTTTCTCCAACCCATTTTTGTAATTAATTATTTTTTTGTAAAAAAACCTATAATGCATAATGTATAATTTCTTCATCGTTAGGATCCCCAAAAAATAAATAAATAAAAATAAAAATAATTTTTATTATTTCCGAATAATTAAAGGATTAGTAATGAAATGTGATTTACTTATGGACAGAGATCAAACCCCAACTTCATAATTAATAGATAACGTAAGTATCCACCACACCACACTTCTCATGATTTAAATTATTATATAATTTTTATAATTTTAGTCAATTTGATTGTTATTTTTTTATTTAAGTTATTATATGATTTAATGTTAACTAGGACGTTAATTTAGTGAAAATATTTTTGTTATTTAAAATCTTAATTAACTTTAAATAATTTTAATTTTTGAGCAACCTAATTTAGAAAAAGAAAATTATGACTCCGGCAATTAAGGTGCTTGGTGGAAGGCGGATTGTAGTGGTTCTCTTACTAAATTTCGGCAACCATTTGTAAATAATTTAATTTTTTGTTCAGTTGTTTATTAAATATTATAATTTTTACTTCATTTTTTTACATTATTAATATTTAGATATAGTCTGTATTAATTTACCAAATTAAACTAAAATGTTACTAAATTTATCACAAAAAATTATAAATTCTATAAAAGAAATCAAATTAAAAAAAACTTTGACGCAAATATATCCTTTTTTTTAACACTAATTGTAATATCAAAATAAGTTTTAAAAAAAAAAACTTAAAAGGGACTAAAAAGAAAATTTACAAAATTTAGAGAGGTTGAGACCCCTACTAATGCAAAGGCCCGATTTTCGTTGCCGTCGAAAAGTCTATGTCAAAGCTGAATTTATTAAGCCAAGCCGTCCAAAGAATTTAAAATGAAAAGTTTAGGAATAATTTCGGAATTAAGAAATAGAATTAATTAGCAACTAAATTGATTAAGATACTAAGTATACAGAACAAGGACCAAATTATAAGATGAGTGAAAAGAAGAAGCTTGATTAAAGCTTTGAGCAAGCCCTTAAAAGTGATCTTTCCCATCAATTGCCACAAACCTTACCATAAACAACTCTTGGCCATTGATATATTTTATTTTTATTAGATAATGAAGGTTAATTGGGTGAATAGGTGATGGTGGGAGAGAGAAAGCACAAAACAAAAGAAAATTTGCTTCATTTCCATCTTCTCCACACCGACAAAGGAGAGAACGAAATATTTGCTTAAGCTCTCTCTTCATTGCTGTAGCTTACAATAAAGAATTGGTAAGGTTTTCCTTCGATTTTTGTTGGAATTTTGAGAAAGAATGATAAATATTAGAAGCCCACTTCTTAGAATATTGAATTGATGAAATTTTAGTGTGAAAACGTGTTGAATCTAAGGTTGAGAGAGAGAAGATCACAACTTCGAAAGAGAATGAGGTAACTTGATAGTTTGAGGCTACGAAGTCAAATTTAGATTTGATTGGGTAAATTTGTAAAATACGAGAATTTTGGACCAAATAGAATAAAGAGCATTCATATTTGATTACGAAACTAAAGTTATTTTTATAATTGTATTATCGAACGTAGTTAAAGACTATGCTGAAACATTGAAAATGAAACAAAAAGAGAAGACAAACATCAAATAGATATCGTGATTTGTACTACTATAATTTACTTTCAATTCTTATTTCATTGAATAGCTAGTTGACATAATCAAATATGACATAAGTATCAAATAATTGTATCTATACTTGAAAGCTTTGAGATAATGAATATATTGTTGTATATAAATAAATTTGAGTTATAAACGATTGATATTATGATATGTTTATATGTGCTTAAATTATATGTGATGATATGCGTTCATGCATTTTCATTAAAGACGGATGATGATTGATAATATGTTTGATGATATTGAACTTGTAAGTGGTTGTGATGATGATTATTACATTTAATTGAATTGAATATTGATGATTAACTATAATAATAATGTGTTATTAAATCATGTTGGATAGAGTTATGGGTATCATTGGCATGTCATAGGGTTAGATATATTTAAGGTTGTTAGCGTTAAGTGTATCGTGATTTACTCCTACATTTTCAAAGGGTGAGAGAGTTTGTTGGAAATTATGGACATCACATATATAATATAATTAATTACATATTATTATTTACTATCATAATAGGTTAGCCCAAATTAAAAATTAAAAGTGATCTAATTTAGTTAAGGTTTATTGGGCTTTAATTATTAAATAAAATATGGGTCAAATATGTGTAGATACTAGAGTAACTAATTTCTAATTGATGATGGGTTGATTAGAAATTAGGGCTAATGTGCTAAAGTTATATATTAGGGTTATAGTCCCCAAATTACACATAAGATAACTTTTCTAATATCTCATCTTTAGAAAAGAGAGAGTCATCTTTTAACTTAGGTAGATTTGGAGCGAAGAAATCACTTAAGGCCGCACAAATTGTGAAATGAAAGGTCTAGCCCCATGACACAAGGTCAATGTTGGAAAGGGTCACAAAGGAAAGCAAAATTGCAAATGGATCAAATTATACAATGTGTAAATTTGAGGGTTTAATTTTTTAGATTCAAGACTAAATTGGTACAATATATAAATATTGTAGGATAAAATTATTATTATACCAATTTTAAAAGCTATTATGTCAACTTTTAATTAGTTATTTAATAGTTGATAAATAAAAAGTTAATAATAAATAAGTGACATATATAAATCCCGTAAATGTTGATGATGAAAATATTAACATCATTTTAATGAATTTCAGACCTTCCAAGTGAGACCAAAACAACCATATATTTTGCCTGCGAGCCACCAAAATTTAACACCTACTATGTAAAATGCACTTGTACATGTCTTAGTCTATGAGGCTTAGTGGTCGGAATATAATACCGAAGTCGCATGTTGAGCCTGTTAAATGCTTTTTCTTTTGTTTTTGGGAAAGTGGACAAAAAGAATGTGAGATGGGCTTTTTGGCCTCTTCTTAGTGTTGGAATGGGAAGAAAGTGGATTTGGGGCCTTCAGCCTCAACTACATGGTAACCATTGCTCTTAATTTGTTTTTAGATTTAAAACTAAATTCATTATGCAATTAACAACTTTTAAAAAAACATTTTGGATGATTATCTATAATTAAATTTAAGTAAAAAATTCATTTTTATTAAGAAAGAGTAATTCATCCATAAATGATTAAAAAGAATAAAAATGAACTTTTTCTCTTGAGCATTTGAATCCCGTGATTTGGTAGGAAGAAGGTGATTTGAGATTGGATTATTGAAATTATATTGAAAATTGGTGGATGTTGCATGATTCCTTTGATTGATTATTACTATTATATTGTACATAAATTCAAACCAAGAAATGATATATGAATGTGAGGCTGAAACCGGCAGGCAAAGACTTCCACAGCCATATAATTTTATACAATACCACTAAACGTATACTTTATATCATTGTGTATGCAAATAATTTGGGTGTTAATAATATATGTTTTGATTGACAGCACAACTTTTGTCTGCTTTTCCTTTTTCCTTAATTTGGCTTTAATTATAGACATAGACTTTGCCTGCTTCACCATCCCACGTCTGCTCCTTTTGGATTTTTCTTGCGAATTTCCACTCCTTGGTAGCCCACGTGTTTTTTTATCTTCTACCATGCAATGTGTCGCCTATTTAAGGATGGAATAATTGCACATTTAAGTAAAATTTCTTATTTTTAATTTATTAAATTATCCCAATTTTATTTTTTAAAATAAAAATAAAAATAAATCCGAATTCATAAGCAAAGCAGATGATATTTTTATATAATAAAAATTAATTTTGTTATAATCTATAGAAATTAAATTTATATATTTTTTAAAAATTTTAAATTAATTTATTTAAAAATAAAGGGATTAATTTGATTTTGTGTTATAATACAATGATTTCTCCAATACTTTAACCTAATTATTTGGTATACTAATAGTAGATTTTTTTTAAAAATTTAATTTTATAAGCAGGTTAAGAAATCTCTGTATGATATGTGTTTAAAAATAATAAATAATGATACTTATGTTTTGAAACTAATTAATAATAACATATGAAATAAAAATTTAATTAATTAAACACGTGACTTTTAGACTTGTCCATGGGCCAAGTGGCTCTGCCGGTCTAGCCTGATTTGGG
This sequence comes from Gossypium hirsutum, assembly GCF_007990345.1. Lineage (NCBI taxonomy): Eukaryota > Viridiplantae > Streptophyta > Magnoliopsida > Malvales > Malvaceae > Gossypium > Gossypium hirsutum. The sequence goes on from NC_053432.1 coordinate 15,962,263, forward strand.
TCAGGATTGGACAAAAATTAAAGATTTTTTGTACTTGCGCTAACTCAACCCAAATTTAAATTAAAAATTTTAATTTAATTTTAATTTTAATTATAAAAATATATGAATATTAATATAAAATAATATGGTTTTAGTAATTATTATTTTTAATGCTAAAGGATCTTTAAAGCTCTTGAACTTTTTCAAAAAATTCAATTAAACCCTTATACTTTTTTTCACTCGATCGAACTTTTAAATGTTAAAATTTCAATCAACTAAGTCATTTGACTAGTAAAGAGTAATAGCAGTCGTTTTGGGTTTTTTTTTTTGCCACGTGGTTAAATATGGTATTTTATATTTAAAATCTTTAAAAATAATACAAATTATAGAAAATAAAAAAATTATTTAAAAGATTATAAAATATATAAAAGTGAAAAAATTATAAAATTATTATAAATGGAAAAATATAAATTATTAAAAAATTAAAATAACAAAAAAGTATATAAATTATGAAAAAATTTAAAATTTTTTATAAAATCATGGAAAATTAAAAATATAGAAAATTATTAAAAATATTCTAAAAAATAAAAAGGTGCATAAATTTAGATGTAGAAAATTATATAAAATTAAAAAAAATCCAAATTATTCACAAAATTTATAGAAAAGTACAAAAAAATATATAAATATATAAAAAAAGTCTAAAATTTTATATATATACAAACTTAGTTCTCACTTGCCTTCTCAATCCATTTTTCCACCTTAGTTTGCATCTTAAAAAATTTCCCTATTATCGACGATAGACAAAAAGGGTGCAAGGTTTGGAGAGGTTTGCAGTGGACGTGCACTACAGATAGTTGTAGGGATCAAATGACGGTTAGTGTGTAAATAATTTTTTTTATGATTTTTCATATATTTTTAATTTGTTTTATAATTTTTATGCATAGTATAATATTTTGTAATTTTTATTACTTTTTTCGTATTTGTAATAATTTTCTATAGTTTTAAATTTTTTTAATTTTTTTTGTAATTCATATTCTTTTTTATATTTTTATAATATTTTTAATACAATTTTAAATATTTTCATAATTTTAAAATTTTTTACTTTTCATAACTTATATAATTTTATGCTATTTTATTATTTTTTTTGTTTTTTTCAATTTTTAATAATTTATATAATTTTTTGTCATTTATAATAATTTTATAATGTTTGCATTTTTATATATTTTCTAGTTTTTAAGCATTTTTTACATATATTTTTATGATTCTTTTTATTTTTTTAATGATTTTTGTAATTATATTAAATATACATTATCAAATTTCATGATGTAAACAATCCCTAAAATGACTATCGTTAACTTTAGTGGTTGACCATTAACTTTAACATTAAAAAGGTTTAATTTATTGAAATTTTAACATTCAAGAACTCAATTGAGTGAAAAAAAAATTATAGGGGCATAATTGATTTTTTAGGAAAAATTTAGGGGCTTTAAAGACCCTTTAGCCTTTTTGCAAAAGGTTTATATGAAAGTAGGTACCCAAACTATGTAACTTTTCTCATTTAGGTACCTAAAGCTTTTTTATTTTTGTCAAAGTAGGTATGTAAAGTTTTATCCGTTACCACTTTAAGCACCAACTCTTAACTTCCATTAAAAATGTTTTGAACTAATTAAATTATGACACATGGCATTTTAAATTTAATAAAATATTTAAATTAACATTAATTAAATTTTAAAAAATTCTCTTTTTCCCTCTCCCTCTTCTTCTCCTTCTCCTTCTCCTTCTTCTTCTTCATATTCTCTATCTTCATCTTCTTAGCCATATATGAAATAAAAACCCCATAAAGCAACTTATCATGGCCTCAAAATAGAGAAAACGGAGGTTTTTCTTTCTACCATTTCTTTCTTTTCTTTCTTATTTTGAGATTTTAAAATTAAAAATAGGGGTTTACTTTTAATAGCAAAAAAGATGAGTATTTATTTTAATATTGAAAATGGGGGTTAGTTCTTTCAAATAAAGAAAAAGAAAATGAGGGTTTGTTTTAATGGGAGAGATTTTAAGTAGAGTTTATTTTAAAATTTTGTAAAACCTTCTTTATAGAGAAGATGAAGATGGAAGTAGAGTTTGCTTAGATTTGGATATTGTGATTGGGCATTGTGAGAAATTGAGCTCATCTCAATTATGGGTTTGAAATTCGACCGGACTGCTCGTACCAGAGACAATGTAGATGTAGATTAAGATGAAGATATGATATTTTTTTTATTGAATGTAACACCCCAAATTTTTCGATCTAGTAAATGGTATTATTCTAGGACATAATACAGTGAAATTGTATTACAACTATTAGGTGTCACATTCGTTACTAGAGCAACTACAATCATTTACAAGTAATTTTCATCATTAATCATTACATTATAAGTATTACAAGTGTAAAACATGATATATAATCATTCTCGGGTCATATACGAGCTTATGAAAGTCTAATACTATTCTGAGGTTGAACTAGGACTAAAATGAAAATTTTTCAAAGTATTTCAGGTGGGTATCACAACTTCCAAGGCTTGGTGTTGCGACATTGAAAACAATAGCCAAATTCCCAACTTGAAGACCAAATTGCAAAGTTTTCAAAATAAAATAGAACTGGCTTGACAACCTTGAGCAAGGGACGTCACGACGATATGGCCTGGTGTCTTGACATTTAGTGTGTGATGTCGTGATATTACAGGTAGACCCTTGAATCCTTGTTTCAAATGACAACAACTTTACATGTTTAACATCCATTGGCCTCAAGGCTCCAAATCAGCCATTTCATATACCTAAACTTGTCAAAAACATTGTTACTGTAACGACCTGATAGTCATGGGTGTCGAAAAGTGCATTTTCAAGACTCCGGTTTCGTAAATCAGACTCTAAATATTTACGAATTTAGTTGTGTAGTTAATTAGGTTTTGATTAAGTGAATTTGCATGAATTAAGAGTAATTAAGTAAAAGGACTAAATTGCATAAAGTGTGAAAGTTGAATTATAGATTAAAGAAAACTTAAAGGGACTAAAGAAGCAATTATGCCATTGTCTTAAAATGATTAAATTTATAAAAATTTAAAGTTAAAAAATATATATTATAATATTATAATATTAAATCTTAATTATTAAGTATATATATTATATTATAATAATAAAATAAGTAATTAAAAAGAAATAAAGATAGAAAGATAGAAACGAAACAAAAAAAAAAAGAGAGAAAGAAAAAGAAAAGGGAGAAACGAGAAAGACGAAGTGCCTTGGGGGTTTCAAAGTTTCAAGTTTAATTGGTTGTCATTTAGTCCTTTTTTCTTGTAATTTTTATGTTTTTGGAATCCTTATGTTAAATACTACCTGACCCATGTCAAAATTTTAGAAGTTATTGAGTTTTTGAGTGTTGTCTATGTTGAATAATTTTAGTATTAGGGATTAAATTGATAGATTTTTAAGTTAGAAATGAAAAAGGGATTAAATTGTATAATAAATTGTAAATTTTGAGTAATAGGGACTAAATTGTGAAAATTCAAAATTTATGAATTTGAGTGAAGAGTTAAATTTAGTTTAAAGTGGAATTTGTATGAAAATATAAGATTAAATGTGAAGAAATAAAATTAGTCTCGGTTTAGGGACTAAATTGAAATTTAGGCAATATTTAAGTAAAAATTGAAATATTCAATATGAAATTGAATTATGTTGTATTGATGAATTTTAATTTTTTTAATTCTGTAGCTAACATTGTACCAGAACCTTCGATTAACAAGGGGAAAGATAAAGTTGACGAGGGATAGCTCGGAATTTCTGGTTTGTATTTCAATAATCCGAACTTAGTTATTAATTGTTTTATTTTAATTTAATGTTTATGGTAAGTGATTGAGGTGAGAATTTGGCATTTTGATATTGAATTGAATTTATATGTATATGTGATTATATGAAAAATTGATATTGGATATTGATTGTTTTTGAATTGTGAAATTAAACCCTATTAATTGTATCGGACTGAGTTGGATATAAACGGCATGCTATAGGATTGGAAGAGTTCAAGGATTTCTTCGACTTCGAGTCGATGAGACACTGGGTGTCAATTTACTATTTCGGATTAATTTGATGAGGCACTGGGTGCCAATTTACTTCGGTTTAGCCGGTGTGACACAGTGTGTTAAATTATTACTTCGAATTATCCGATAAGGCACTGGGTGCCAAACTGGTTTGTTTTAGTTAGATCCATGTATCTGTCCGAGTCCGAGATGTGTTAATAGAGGTAAATGAATAATAAATTTTTATAATTGATATTGAAATGGCATGGTATGAGAAATGAAAGTGAAATAGTGAATTGAAAATAGGATGTGAAATATGTTGCAAATATATGGAATATATGAGTTATATACTCATGAAATGAATATGGAATGGATAATGCAATTGTATAATGAAATGTGAAATAAATTGTGAAAAGCTATTTATATAGCAAGTATGAGAATTGAGATATTTGTGAAACAAATGAAATATGATATGGTTGTTGTAATATTTAAATATTAATATGTGTTTATATTTCAATTGTATATTTGTAATTTCTTATCTTTAAATATTCGGATTATAGAAATAACACTGAGTTTTACTTAGCATACGGTTTTGTTTTCTGTACGCAGGTTAGGTATTTAATTTTGATCACCGATTCAGCATCCAACAATGATCCCGAACTCAAATGAGATGATGTTTATCTTTTGTGTCAGCATGTACCTAAGGTGTCTAAATAATAGTTATTTTGTTGTTTGATTGTAAATGAGGTTATAAGTTTAATATTGGTTTGGTATATACATTTGAATATGTGTTTGTGTTTGAAGCTATATCCAAGTATGGTAAATTGAACCAAATCTAGATAGGTGCATGTGAATTTAATTTTATATTTAAGTGCTCATGAACTAGGCAAAATGGATTGAATTTGGTATGTTTATAATTTGAATTTGAATGATGTTTTGATAATATCATTTGATGATATAATTGTGATATCGATGATGGTACATTGGTTAGACACCAAGGATGATTGTTTTGAAATTTTTGATGTGTTTAATCATCTTTTGAATAAGTTAAACGAATAATTTTTTAATTGCTTAATATCCAAGCTTGCAGGGAATGGTAAACTTGTCGTTTAAGGTACATTCTGAGTCCACATGGCCAGACACACGGCCGTGTGAACCATGTAGCTTTGAAATTTTTTTAATAATTTTTGAATTTTTTTTTGAGTTTTCGAATTAGTCTTGATTTGTTTCTAACACGTATTTTGGGCCTTGAGGGCTCAAATAAGGGATAGTGTGTATGAATTTAATTGGTTTCAGATCTGAATATTATATGATAGGAAATGCTTGAAATTTATGTCTGTTTGATCGGTAAACATATGTAATGCTCTGAAACCCTATTTCGACGACAGATATCGGTTAGGGGTGTTATAGCTACTAGATCATTAACATCATATACAAGCATGATTATAACCAAAGTCACATAATCATAACCTATATACAAGCCATTTTAGACCATTTCTAATATTACAACAAATGTTTATAGGTACATTCCATTGACATAGAGAAAAAGGTTATACAAATTTAGGATGAGTTGGTCGTTGCCGTCTGGATTCTGGCTTCACTATCTCGAGGTTTTGAGGATACTAGAACCAGCGCACGAAACGAACAAATTAAGTAACATTCTTATATTTTGCAAATTACTTAATTCTTTTCTTTCAAATGGGCATTATAGGATACTAGTACTATCTCGGTAGCACCTTCTATTCGTACCATATGTCAGGACAAATAAGAGGTGTTATATTGAATCTTAATTTTAAATATTTTTATTTAATTAAAAATGTCACGTGTTATAATTTGATCGGTTCAGAGGTTTTTTATTTTTTTATTAATAGGAGTCAACATTTGCACCTAAAGTGGCAACATAAGTAAAACTTTAAGTACCTATTTTGCCAAAAAAAAATATCTAAGTAGCTAAATGGAAAAAGTGACATAGTTTAAATATTTATTTTTCATATAAGCCTTTTTAAAATAGTAATGTGAGCTTTTCAGATAAATTAAACTGAATCAATAAAATGTTTTTTTTTTAAAAATCAAATTTCAACTTCACTCGGTCTAATTCATAAACACTTTTAAAAACAATTTTTTTATTTCCAATTAAAAAATTAATCATTTCCACAACAATATACAAAATATTAATAATTCATATATATATATATATTATATGAAAGTGACAATTTTGACCTAATTGTTTGCATATGAGATATTTGATAATTCAAGTCATACTTGGTAGATTGCAAAAGTAGGTGGAGGCACAAATCCCAAGATAAGATTATAGAGTTAATCATCTTATGTAATTAGTTACATATAGTTTTTGACTTTAACATTCACATATATACCTAATATTATATATTTTTCTCATGGTATTGAGTGAGTAATCATTTATTGTGATTGCTTGGGATGCTTCATATCTTGCTATTTATTTTGACATTAAATGGTATGAGTTGGGAAACCTTTGAAGTAGAAGGCCAAACAATAACATCTTTCATATGAAAATGAGATTTTTTTTTTTGCTAATTTTCTTTTGAAAATGGACGAGCAAACAACCTCAGGCCACTGTTTGGTGGCCTGCTTGTGTAACATAAATGAAGCATTAAAAAGAAAGAGAATAAAAAAAAAAACTAAAAATCTTTTGCAAAACAGCCAAGAATGATTGAACATGAATTGTACTTTTCACTTATGGATATAAATTAATACTTCATTTATATCATTGGAGATTTAACTAAAATTTTTAAAATAATTTAGAGATTTTATGAAAAATTTACAGAAACAATTTTATAATTTTTAAAAATTTTGAGGGACTTAATTAAAAATTTTTAAAAAAATTAAGGATATAACTAAAATATTTAAATTTTTTTATCATATTTATAATCCTTTCAAGGTGGGTGATTATCATTCCTAACAACTTTTTTTATTATTATTTACGTATAATAATTATATATATATTGTATGACATGTGAGTCATATTATATAAATAAAAATTGACATAATCGTATTATTTGTCACTATTTTATTTTATAAAATTTTTATAATATATTCGTAATTATTAGTATATAATATTATGTTCAGAAAAGGTCCATATATTTAATGAAAGATGGCAGTGGCAGTTATTTAAATAGTAATCTAGCTTTCATTTTGTATTTGTGTACCAAAATCCCTCGTAATAATGTAGTTAAACCCAACTGTTTCCGCGTTGCCATATCTGATTAGTCCATCTAAAGTAATGCCAATTTCCAATCGTTTTCGTTGAAAGCTACGGCCATTTGCAAGCAACCCCTCATCCTCGCCCTCACTTCACTTCTCTTCATTTGCTTTGAAAAGACATTGCAACCCACAACAATATATATTAAAATATAACACAATACAAATCACATTAAAATATAATTTCTAATATTTTCGCCAGTTGAGTTTTAGCTCGATTCGTATAGCTATTGTTGTCAATATAAAAGAATATGGGTTCGAGTATGCTGAAACATATTATTTTCCTATTTATGGGTGGGGAGGGGTATGAGTAGTTCTAGATATTATGTCAAAAAATCATATATGATCAAAACCCATAATGAGATTATTAAAAAAAAATCGAGTTGAGTCAATCTCTAATCAAATTAATTCGGGTTTGTTTGAATTTTTTTTATTTCGAGTGCTTTTGAATTTGGATTATTCATATTTGAGGTTCTAATTTTTCAAGTCGGATCATCATTGATTAACATCGTTTTATGTTTAATTCATTTCAATTTTTTTTTTAGTTTCAAACTAGTAATTTTTTATGATAAAATTCGAATAGGTTGAATTTGGGTATGAATTTCACATATCATCAAAATTGAGAATTCTAATAAGAAAACAAAAAAAAAATGTTTCACAAGACTTTTTCTATTTGTATTTAGTTAATATTTGTATTTACATTAGAAAGAGTTGTACTTTCTCAAGGTTTAGATATATTTAGTTTTCTTTTCTTTTGGGTTAATATATCATTTTTTTGTTTAAGTTTAGTTGCAATGATCAATTTGTTATCTACATTTTATTTGTTTTAATTTAATACTTAAGTTTGATTTCAATATTTAAATTGGTTCACAGTTGAAATGACATTATAGGGTCCAATGAATATTTGGCACGTATGGTCTAATAAAAAATATAGGAACTTAATTGGGACAAAATAATTCTCAGGTACCAAATTAAACATTAAAGTCAAACTTAAATATTTAACTGAAAAAAAAGACCTCAAATATTAAAATAAACATTAAAATCAAACTCAAATACTAAATTTTTAAAAAAAAATTAAATACCAATCAATATATTATTATTCTTCTTTTCAAGTTCAATCATTCAAACTTTTTAAAAATGGCAAATGTTCTTTTTTTCTCCTCATCCATAATTTTCAACTTTTTGTCATTTTCCTTTGAGATGCATAATATATGATCAAGATTTTATGAATGTGTAGGCCACACTAAAAGCTGAGCCATTCACATGTTAAGCCTTTCTTCGCGACTAATTCGTTAAACCTTAAATCATGTTTATAAGAATATAATATCACAAAGTGTTTAATTCATTTGGTTTGAATGTAAAACTTAGGTTTTTGATTGACGAAATTTTAAATTATTTATAACCATATTTTACTCTAATGTCATTCTAATAGATTAAAAAAAAAGTTTAGTCTCAATTTTCATAAAATTATGATAAATTTTTACAATTTTTACCTTTTTATTACAATTTATATATTAATAAGTAAATATATTATGTTGAAATAAATTTATAAATCATAATTATAATAATTTCACTATTTTTTTTATTTTTTATTAGTCTTGTTGAGTATGTCTCATATTTCAGTTAAATAAGAGATTGCTTGCAAGTCAAGTTAACAAAATATATTTTCTTTCTAGAAGATTTAGTACTTATTAGTATAATATATTTAGCATTTATCAGCATAATTTATTTGACCTACGAATTTAACTTATAAATAGACTTTTTTACAACATTAGAAAATACACCCAGAGATTAGAACTCATAACACTTTTGGAGAATTTTATGTTTTTGTTTTGAAGGTTATTTGCTTTCGAGTTTCGAGGTTTAGTTTTATTTTCATCTTTTATACTTTTTGTTCTTTTTTCATTTTAGTAAAATTATTTCTGCCCGTGATTTTTTATCCTCTTTGGAGGGTTTTTTCATGTTAAATTTGTGTGTTCAATTTCTCAATTTTTTTCACTATTTTTACTTATTCGTTGTTTAGTTGGGTTGATCCCCAACAAGCCTTAAACTTGATTTAAGAGAAAAGAGTGGCTAAATTGATTAGAATAATAAAAAAATAAAAGACAAATTGGTCCAAAATTTAAGATTACGACCGTTATTTGAAATTACCTAAAGAATATATCACATTAATATTACACCATATACTACCGGATGAACGTAATGTGAAATTACGGGATGACTGGAACGTTAAAATTGGAACAACCCAAAGATTTTTTTAAAAGTTATTTGTCTTCATCTTTTAAGTGATTATTACTCTTGTATAATTTATTGACTTTTATAATTAATTAATTTTAAAAAAATTAATATTAATTAGTTTATTCATTCAAAAGTTTTTACATATACTCATTATAATTTCTGATCATATCTCTTTTTGACATAATGCTTAGAACTACCCACAGCCTCTCCTTAATTCATAAATAGAAGGATAATGCGTTTAAACACACTAGAACCCATACCCTCCTACATTAGCAACTATGACTCAATCGACTATATCAATGAAGTCTTATCTAATTACGTGAGGTTTTTTTTTTTAAATTTAATCTAATTATTAATTTGATAACATATTATAATATTTTATTTTAATTATAATTATTCGCGTTTTTCCAAAAATAAAATTACATGAAATTTAAATCAATCCTTTTATTCGACTTCGTTACTATTCTAATTTGAGGTTTACTATTCTTTCTTTTATTTCAAGGCTGTGTTTGTTTTTTTTTTCAATTAAATGATTTTATTATATAATTAATCCCTTGCTGGTGAAGAGGAAATTTTTTTTTCTAATTTTTTTGCATTTAATCATCCATTTAATACCAATTGAAAGACTTTTACCAAACTCAAACCTAAATCCAACAAATAATTTATTGAAAAAAAATCCAACAAATAATTTCAAAGATAGCTGGCAAAAGGCATAGAATAAAATATTGTATATAATCCCAAACTTTTTTTTTTTTACATATTCTTCTATCTTGTCATCAACAATTAAACAAAAATGAATTTTTATCATTTTTGAAAAAAAAAAACTGTGAGATCCAAAGTTATGGAATGAATGCAAAGCATGAGATATATTTAAAAGATGTTTGGTTTAATCAACATTCTCAATTTCACATTTATTTTGTTTTTTTTTCTCTAAAATTTTATGGTTTTTTTATTTTTACATAATAAATTATTTCACTCTCCAGCTTTAAAAAAATATTATTTTAATAATTTTTTTTATTTTTAATTTTTGAACTTATATTACTTGTCAAATCACCCAAAATAAATAGAAAAATTATTTTGCTAACATGGCATCCATGTGGTAGCCCACACGTATATTATGTCAGTAATTAAGTAATTTTTAAAAATTAATAGTGTATTTAATATTTTTTAAAAATTAATTAATTACTGACATGATATCTATATAGTAATTCATGTGTATGCTACATAAGCAAAATTAATAAACTTTAATTTTTCATATATTTTAAGGTGATTTTACAAACAATACAAATAAGAATTTAAATAAAAAACTAAAATAAATTTTTTTTATAGAGTTAAAATATCAAATAAATTTTTTTTATCCTAAATGAAGCAACAAAATTATGTGCACATTTAGCTTTGCTACAAATTAATTAATTCATCCATTCAAAAAAAAGCAAAGTTTGAGAAAATAAACAATGATTAAACATATGATTTGAGAGAGTTGAAAGCTTGGAGTTTAATTAGCTCAAAAATCAATAAAAATAAAATAATATGGGTTTGGTTTGACTACATAGTAGCAGTAATACATATAGGTATTGTCAAAGAATTTATTAATTTTTATTTTAAAATATATTTTATATTCAGTGTATTACTTTTATGAAACTTCTAAAAAGTATTTAATTAGTTTTTAAATTTCACCTCATCTAACTCTGCCAAATATATTTTGAAGTCCAAATTCTATAAAAGGTCCAGTAATATAATTTAGGATAAATCTTAAAATTATATATGAATTTCAATTCAATGAGTAATTTAATACATGAATTTTGATTTAGTGCAATCTTGAGTGAAGTTAAAACTTTTTTTTGTAGTATTAAATCAAAATTTCATCATTTTGTGAGGGGTAAAGTGCAACTTTACCATGTATTAATTTAAAACTTCATATATTTTAAAGGGCCAAATTTTCAATTTTCAATTTTAGGTAGGAGTCTGGGCCCTTGCCAACCCTCTGCTGTTGCCTATGGGTGTAATTATACACATGAAACTTGATTATGGTTCAAATGTAATATAAAATTAATCTCAGTATAAATTTTTATCATATTTGGTTTTTTTTAATAGAATGTCTAGAACTACTCATGACTCTTTTCAACCCTTAATAAAAAGATAATGTGATTCAACATACTCGAACCTACAACCTCCTATATTGATAACAATACTGATACCAATGGAATTAAAACTCAATGACCATATATTTAAAACAATAAAAAATTTTAAACTATCCAATTATAGTAATCCTAAAAACCATTAAGTATAAAGTCCTTATATACAATCTATATTTATTTATTTATTTATTTATTTCTCCTCTCTTTAATAATAAATTGGTAATAAATAGTGTACCCCAACAGTTCTTTTATTCTTTCCTCTGTTTTTGCAAAGCGAATTTAATTTATTAATTTGTTAAGTCAGTTTATACACTGTTCATTAAATATTTACATTTAATAATATTATAAATATAATATATTAATTAATTTTAAAACAAATTAATTATTTTCATATTGAAAATATCATTTCTTACATAAGAAATCAAAGAAAAGGAAGAAAGAAAAAAAAGGACACTTTTACACAATTCACAAGATTTGTCAAAAAAAACTTAAAAAGTGGGTCCCAAAATTACTATAATGATAAAACTAAAAAGAAAAGAAATGCTGTGAAAGGGGTCCACTTAACACAATAGGTAAGAAAAATATGGAAAAAGAACTACTAATATTAAATAAATAATGAACAGCTTTTTTTCATGCACTGCTTGCTAATTGGCAATGGCAGTGGTAACTTCCCTTTCAATTCAAGGCTAAACCCTCTCTCTCTTTCTAACCCAAGGTATGTATCTTCCCACTCTTTAACATACCCCCTCCCCCCCCCCCAAAAAAAAAAGCTTTCTTCTCCATCTTCTCTTCCGTTTTCTTTTGCTTCTGCCTTTTGAGGTTGCAGAGGAAAAAGAAGTTTGAAAAGTTTCATCTTTTTTATTTTTTATTGTTTTGAGATTGGGTGATGTTGTGGCTCTAAAAAGAGAGAAAGATAGATATGGGTTCATGTGTTTCAGTGCATAAGAGCTCTCAAGAGCCAGCCTCAGCCATGAAAGTTGGACTTTCTTTTGGGTCTAAAACAGATAATAACCTCATCATTCCACCATCACCTGTTAAGGAGAAACCAGTTGCCAATGGTGACTTTGCTTTCATATCTCAATCGCCCTATACTTTCAAAGATTTTGGTAATTTTCCTTCTTTTTCGTTTTACCTTTTTGTCTCTGTGTGTGTTTAGTGAAATAAATAGGTTGGAATTACTTTGCTTGGTTATGGGGTAAAGACAATCTATTTGGCTTTAGTCTCACTTTTTTTTTCTTTTAATCTTCAATGGAGTGTGAAAAAATCTATTCTATATAACTTTTCTTTCTCTGTTTCTGGATGATGTTTTATTTTTATGATGTGAGATCTGAAATGGGTATTTGGTTTGTCAGAGTTTTCATTTTTCTTACTATCAACATGTTGATCTTTATATCAAGTAGTCTTGTGTTCTTTGTTTACAGAAAAAAAATGAATATATTGTTGGATTAATGAGTGATGATGCTTGTAGTTATCTATTTTTTTAAGGTTATTTTCAATGTCTGCCATGAATGATATGCCTAATGATATTTGTGTTGGCCCTCCTGATTGATGATTATGAGATAAACATGGTGATATTTTCATAGTTTTTTTTTTTTTTGGTCCTCCATGTTATAGTTTCTTAGCATAATTATGGCTTGTTTGGGGACATTTCAAAACATTTTCACTATTATATTAGTGCAAACTCTTCTATTTTAGTTTAAATTTTGGACTTCCCTTCTCCTTCTTAGATGATTTTAGACCCTTTCTTTGACCTCCCCTGCCCTCCATGGTAGTATATTTAATTTGCTTGTTAATTAATCTATCATGGATTAGAGCTCAGTTTTCTAACTTTTTGTGAACATAAAACTGTTAAACATGATGAGATATTGTACAAAAAGGTAGCTATCCTTTGGTTTTTTCTTTTTTCCACTTGTCTTGCAAGAAAAGTCATTGGCCGTTTTGGAATGGCTAGGCCTATTGCAAAATTGTTAGGTTACCCGAAAACGACATCGCTAATCGCGAATTCTAGTATGACATAAAATAAAGCTAATTTTTCACATATATGGCAGTATTCAATTTGAAGTTGAGAACCTAACTTTAGCCTTATATATCCTTGTTTAATGACTTACTGTCCAATGTGGAATAGATAGACAAACCAGCAATGAGCAATCTTTTGATGTATCTATCTATTTTTGTAAGTATATAGGGGGAACCTTTTTTGTGGTAAATTTATTAGCCCTTGATGGATGGATCACTCTTAAATAGTAGGTAGCTGCAAAAGAGTTTTAAGAGAGTTGTCTTTTAACTGTCAATAATTTGACATTAATGGAGATTAAAACCCCAAGAAAGACAACTTGTGGATTATGTTGTGGTCCTTACTACATGTACAATTTATGTTTCAATACAGTACAACACTTGGAGATAAATCATGGGACTGTTGTTGCTGATGTATACGTCCATCGAATGTCAAAGCGATATAGCGTTTTTCCAAGGATGTTCTGTTGCTTGCTACATCATATACATGTTACAGTTTCTGAAAATTGTACAATAGTAATGTTGAACATCATGTTGATATTGTTTTCTATATTACTTTCATGATAAGCATTTCAATGTATTTCAGCATATTCATCAAATTGCTCCCTTTTTGCTATCTAAATACCTTAAGCTGAAACAATTTTTTATTCTGCAGGTAGTAAAGAAGAAACCTTTTTCGATTCCCGAGCATATCTCGATTCCGATTGTGAGGATGATTTCTTCAGTGTCAATGGGGGTAAGAATAGTATAACTGTTCGAATTAACTCGTATAATGAGTACTGATTGCTGTAATATGACTGATACTTCGCTTCTGAGTTGAGTACACGTTCTTTTTTCGAGTCTATCATAGTTGTGTCATCCAAAAGTTGTAATCTATGTGCAGATTTTACTCCGTCTCGTGGTAATACCCCTGTTCATCATAGCTTCTCCGTCGGGACAACACCTCGAGTTAGCAAGGTCACTGTGGAAGGATCACCAATGTCTGTTCTGGAAACATCCCCGATGGGAAAAAAGAAGAAGCTCCTCGAACTGTTCCGAGAGAGCGTTAGAGAAGACCGAAACCTTACTTCAAAATCTGCAAATGGTACCCCTTATCATGTCTCTGGAGCTACCTCTCTTTGCAGTAGTGAAAGGACTGCTAATGGAGATCATGATAACCCTATGTTCAAGGACAAGCCATTAAAGTCTATGCAATGTTGCCTTCCAAGCTTTGTTACATGCAGTAGCTTCAATGAGAGGAAGAAGAAGATGAGCCCTGCAATAGCTGTAAATGATAGGCCTTAATATCCGTCAAATCACTAGCACGTAGGTCGACGAAGCCGGATTCTCGACTTCTAGAGGCTTGAGATTAAGTTGGAAGTTTTGTTGGAAGTAGTGAAGTCGTTGGATAATGGTGATACATAAATATGGGGATTAAAAGGCATGTAAAGAGGATCCAAGTAAATGTTTGATGTAAAACTCCTATTAGGAATTTTACCAACTCAATCAAAAATAAGTGAAAATTTTCTTTTCAACAAGAAGTTAGCTGATAAACAAGTGTTTTGTAATAAAAGGGCAAAAGTATCAAAGGAAAAAGAGTAAATGACCCTTGTAATGATATGTCAAGCAACTGAGGCCATATCTGCTGGCTCTCGGTACTTTCCAGTAAACTAGGCTATGTAAATCCTAGTTGAGCTTTTTATATCATATATTATAACAAAGGTTGTGCCGAAAAAAATAGGTAAATTAACCTTTCTATATTTCGAAACGTACAAATTAGCCCCTAAGCTCATAATCCCTGTGGTGGATTTTAATTTTGCCTTTGTGCATCTGTTTAGGGCCCTCGTACAGGTAAGAGTAGAGAATTTCTGAAGCAAGTGAATTGCACCGTTGAGATTAGTGCAAGGAGTTTCCAGATGTCTCTCCGCTTTTGAGTGAGAATTTTCCTTAGATGGTGGTGTCAATTTGATTCTGCAAATAATTTGGTTGAACCCAATTCATTGATATTAATAGAATGTCTCTTTGCTTCAACATTTTTTGGGTTTGTTTAATAGGTCTTGTGTTTTTTTTTCTTTAAGATTTGTGTTGCTCTTGTAGGATTAGTGAAAGACAAAATTATAAATGAATTTTTTAAATGTTTGTTTTGGTAAAATTGTTTATAGCAATTATACTTCTAAGTAAAAGTTGTAGGGTTAGCTTGAGCTCAAGTAATTATGTTTGAATCTGTTAAATGATCATGACTGTTTGGTATTTTATGACATGTCTCAATGAAATTTCAACATTATTTTTTTCATAATATTGGTTCTATTCTTAATATGTATGAGCTTTGTTTGTTTATTTTCCGTTGTATTGATTGTGTGTTTCTTTAATTGTGTTATTGTTCTTAAGTTATCATGTTTGTGTTCTACATGTTTTTCAGCTACATATTATTACATACAAAAGGATTTATTATATCTTTTCCTCCTATGCTTCCTTCATAAGGAGATTCTAGAAGTCTTGATCATGAATTGACTTGTGTGGTTATTGTAGGTAATGTGTATTTGTTCTTAAATAGATGTGGAATATTATCTTTTATAAGTTCGAGTATAATAACCTTTGTAATAATTAGATTACAGGCTTTACTAAATGTCTATCATTAGCTTAGGTTTTTTGGTAATAATACATCATCTTACTACACTCCTATTAGAATATGGTTTTACAAGTCTATAAATAGACATAGTCTACTCCTCTTGTAATCATTTGAATTCGATATAGTGAATTATCTTTTCTTCTGTCTGTGGTTTTTTCTCAAAAGGATTTTAACGTAAAATATATGTGCTCTTTATTTTTTTTCTCTTTTTTTTTGCGATACATTGTCATTATTGACGTTCTATTTTTCATATGTTAAATAATTAGTGAGTCAATATTTTCTTCCATTTTGGTCCACGTGAAAAAACATTGAGGACATTATACAAAAGGTATTAATGTAATTAATAGATGTTATTATTAAATCAACTTGTTTAAAAGATACAAGTATACAAAACAAATATACTACACTTTGAGCACCAAATCTAATAGTTTGGTCATCATTTATGCTAGGAACTTTGACTATGTGAAACCCAAAACTAGACTCGATCTTCAAACCTGAATGCGTAATTATACTCTAAGGGCCTCAAGCTATCAATTCCTAATATGAAAACCCAAAGTTCTCGTTTTTTTCACCTAGGTCCCTATGAATCCATTTATGGCCATATAACTTGAACTTAATTGATAGGTGCTAAAAGTAATATGTTTCTATCCTGATTCTTAATGGATTTTTGGGTGATTATTCGATGTTAATGGTGAATTTTATTCTCTTAATCCTTTAAATTCATGTTTTTATACTCAAGAGAGCATTTGGGAGCAAAATAAGCGAAAAACAAGCAAAAACCAGAGAATCAGAGCAAGTTACAAGAGCCACACGGCCTGACCCTTTTTGTACGACCGTGTGAGCCACACGGGCTGCCACACGACCATGTGGCAGACAGAGTTAATTTCATGAATTTGGACCCTAAACTATGGGAAAACATAGTTTTTAGTTTTGGGCATTCTAAGATGTATATATGGCAAAAATATGAAGATAGGAGTGAGCCGGTATAAAATATTTAAGAAAACAACTTGAAAAACACCATTGAAGTTGATTCTGAAGCAGATTTCCATCAAGATTGTAGACTCCCAGTTGATTTCTCAAGAGATTTTAATGAGTTTCTTTGTTTCTTATGGTTATACTGTCTTTAGGATGTTTTTATTTTCAAGTATGAAATAATTTTCTAAATACCTAGGGAGATGAACTCTATGATAAACTTTGTCGTTTGATTTTTATTTTACGCAATAAAAACTTAGATCTTGTTCTCAATTTTGTGTGCTTTATTATTGGTTTGATATTTCTAGATTATTAATCCATGTTTGATGTGCTTAAATAGAGGAGAAACAGACCCTGTTTAAGAGTAGAACTAGCATAATTGAGTGGAGTTACATTCAATTCTAGAAATAAGACAACATAAATCTATCAGATTAAAGTCAAATCTAATAGGGGAATCCATAAATCGAGTTAATGTGATAATAGGGGTTTTTATTAGAAAGAAATTTCAATTAATCAACCTAGAGTTAGTTGCTCTTACTCTTGAAAAAGATATTAGCATAATTTAGAAATTTCTATGGATCAAGATACTAAGTAAATAAATTGCGTAATTTAGATAGATAGCGATATATGAAGTCTAAGTGCATTCTTTACTAGGTATTGCTCCGCTTCTTGGTTATTATTTGGTTACTTTCCTAAGTTGTTTTTTGTCGTGTTTGTCAGCAATTAATTTAGTTAACTTTAGTTTTCAATCAATCATTTGAATTTATCGGTTAAACAATAGGAAGAAAGTAATTATTAGTACTTTTAGTCTTTGTGGGAATGATATCTTTACTCACCGTAGCTATACTATTAATTAATAGGTGCACTTGTCTTAGTCAGATTTTAGTCTGTTTTGTGTACATCAAGTTTTTAATGTCTTTGCCGAGGACTAAAATATTAGGAAAACTTTATTTCTATTAATTTAGCCATTTTTTATTTTTATTTTAATATTTTTTTGTTTTAAATTTAATTGTTACATTTTAATTTTATCTTTTGTTTGATTCTTACAAGTTCTTTTAGTTTATGACTAGAGACAATCCGTTAGAACTAATAATTTTTTACAGTGAGATTGAAAAAACTGCTCGCAGAAATCATAGAGAAGTTAGAGAAGCAAGGCAAGATCAACAAATTTTAATAGTCAATCAAGAGCAAAAGGACATTATTGTGGAGATGGATGATAATCAAAATAATTAGTAGCCTCTTGCACGTCCTGCTCCTCGGACTATGTATATTATGCTAAGCCTACTCTGATTGGGGCTGAATTGAGTATTGTCAGACTGACAATTGTAGTGAATAATTTTGATATAAAGCCGAATACAATTCAAATGATGCAGAAATATGTTCAGTTTGATGGATTGCAAGATGAAGATCTGAATGCTCATTTGACTAACTTTCTAGAGATTTACGACACTTTCAAGAGCAATGGTGTTACTGATGATGCCATACACTTATGGTTGTTCCCATTTTCTTTGAGGAGCAAGGCAAAATAGTGGTTGAATTCATTTCCACAGGGTTCTATCACGACTTGGAATCAAATGACTGAGAAGTTTTTGTTGAAATATTTTCTACCGGCTAAAATAGCTAAATTGAGGAATGATATCTATGCTTTTGCTCAATTTGATATTGAGACACTTTATGATACATGAGAGAGATTTCAGGATTTGTTGAGAAGGTGTCCTCACTATAGACTACTTTTGTGGCTCAAAGTTCAAACTTTTTACAATAGTTTGAATCCCTCAACTAGACATATGATTGATGTAGCAATTGGCGAAACATTGAATAACAAAACACCTAAGGTAGCTCAAAAGTTTATTGAGGAGATGACACTGAATAATTATTAGTGGCAAGTTACGAGAGAAAAACCTACTAAGGCAACAGAAGTTTTTGAGATTGATGCAATTTCTATGTTGGAGAATCAGGTTGAAGCTCTTGGTAAGAAAATTGATGGTTTGAATTTTTCTAAGTAGGTGAATTCAGTAATGTAATGTGATGCGAATGGAGCGAGGATGATTAATTCAAAATATTTACCCTTCAAGTCTAACAGGAAACATGAGCAATTAGACTTTATATGTAGTAATTCTAGACCTCAAAATAACCCCTATAACAATAGTTATAATTGAGGATTGAGGAATCATCCAAATTTTTCTTGGGGTGGGCAAGGAAATTAAAGGTCACAACCCTTTTCGGGTTTTCAACAACCTTATCATCAAGAAAAAAAAATCAAACATTGAGGAGATGTTAGCTAAATTTATTTCGGTGTCTAATATTCGATTTCAAAACTCTGAAATAGTTCTGAAAAATCAGCAAGCATCAATTAAGGGACTTGAAAATTAGATTGGATAGCTTGCTAAATTGGTTTCGGAGAGACAACAAGATAGCTTACCTAGTAACACTGAAACTAACCCAAGAAAGCAAGTCCACACAATCACTGTTCAAAGCGTGGAAGGGTTAGTCGAGCCTAAAAAGAAGTTGAATCTAGAAGCTATTGAGAAAAATGACGGGTTAAGGAAAATAAGAAAGAGCATAAGCAGGTAGTTAGAGAATACAAACCAAGAATTCCATATCTGTCAGCATTGAAGCAAGACCGCATAAAAGAACAATATGGTAAATTTCTTGAACTTTTGAAAAATTGCATATTAACTTACCTTTTGTTGAAGCTTTTTCGTAGATGCCAAAGTATGCGAAATTTTTAAAGGAGATGTTAACAAATAAAAGGAAGTTAGACGACTTGTCAATTGTGGAGCTCAATGAGGATTGCTTGGTCATTCTTCAAAACAAATTACCCAACAAGGTTAAAGATCTAGAGAGTTTTATTATTCCTTGTCTTATTGGTAGTTTAAATGTTGAAAAGGCTTGATTTGGGGGGCTAGTATGAATGTTTTGCCTTATAAAATGTTCAAACAACTTAGTCTCAAGGAACCAAAACCCACTAGGATGAATATTCAATTAACTGACAGATCAGTTAGGTATCCAAAGGGTATTATTCAAAATGTACTTGTTAAAGTCAATAAATTTATATTCCCTGTTGTTTTTGTTATATTGGACATCAAAGAGAATATTGGGGTATTTATGATCTTAGGTTGATCCTTTTTAGCCATTGCTAGGACTGCTATTGATGTAGGTAATGGTGAGTTTATGCTGAGTGTAGGTGATGAAAATGTTACTCTTCAAGCACGTGATTTTGTTAGAATTCCTAGTGAGCGAGATGATACTCGTTTTTCTATTAATGTTAGTAATCATGCGGCTCGACATTCCTTATAGGAATTCATTAATGAATACGTGTTCAAATAGTATCCATCTCAAGGTGATAGAAATCAATGGACGAAATGAGAGAAAATGGTACAACTCGATGAATTAGATGAATAGCGAATAAATGTTGATGAGACCCTAAAAACAATTAAAGAAATAACTAGGCAACGCTATAATGTGCATGTAAAAAGAACAAACCAATTCAAAGTTGGGGATAAAGTGCTACTAGACAAGTCAAATCCACGAATGTTCCCTTCAGAGCTTAAGTCAAGAGGGTCGGACCCATTTGTGGTAAAAAATCATCTTTCCATACAGAGCCATTGAGATAACACACCCTGATTATGACACATTTAAGGTAAATAATTTTCATCTTAAACTTTATTTTGGTGGTAATATTGACAACGTGAAAGAGGAGCTTTGGCTCCAAGATCCATATTAACCGTGAGCTTAAAAAGGGGAGTCGAACTTAAACTATAAATAAGCACTTCTCAAGACGCAACTCGGGTGTTAATTTTTATTTCTTTTAATTTTGTTGCATGTATAGCATGTTTCTTTAAATATATATATATAGTACATTTACTTTTTATTTTTATTTTTATTACTTTAAAAAAATTCAAAAAAAATTAAAATTAAAATAAAAAAAGGACCACACAATTTGGGCTGATCCACATGGCCTGGAGACATGACTGTGTGGGACATATGACCTAGACACATGAGCATGTCTCAAGCTGTGTGCATACTGGAGCTAATTTTTCCAATTTTCTTTTGACACACATGGCATCTATGAGTTACATGGCCTAGAAACATGGTCGTGTGAGACACACGACCTAGCACACGGGCATGTCCTAGGCCTTGTGGATACTAGGCTTATTTTTACCTAGTTTTTGAAGTATTACACGGTCTGCAATAGACTACGATCTGGAGCTTATTTTTTTTAATATTTGAGTTACACACGACCTTAGAGGGTATACATGGGCTAGAGGCACGGTTGTGTGGCCCAACACGAGCCAATTACACTTCTGTGCCTTATTTTTTAACCCAAAGCCCTAATTTTTTTACTTTTTTTTCTTCTCTTTCACGCCATTTTACTAGCCCCTACCCAAAATCCTAGTCGTCATTAGTCTTTCCCTCGTCATCGTCAACCCTGTCAACTGTTTCATCGCTGTCAAACTATTCCCCTCCCTCTCTACTAGTTTTCCCCCTCATTGGTGTAACACCACCGTCGTTGTAGCCACCAACTCCCTTCCCCTTCACAATTTATTTTCATCACCGGCCTTTCCCCTTACCTTACCCCCAAATCTACACTCATGATCGACAACAACATCATCTTCCTACCCATATTTTTTCTTTCCCTTTCCTTTTTATTTCTGTCCACTTCTGTTCAACCACCGTTACTTTCCCACCGTCGCACATGGTCCCGGTTCTACCACCATCCTTTTCTTTCGACCACCACACGTCTATCGACCACTGCCATGTGCATCACCGTCACTGTTAACCCTAACACTATCGTTTGTTCTCCCTTTATTTTTTAATTTTATTACGTTGTTATTATATTCATTTTATTATTATTATTATTACTATTATTATTATTATTATTATTATTAGTATTAGTAGTGTTGTTTTTATTTCTATTACTATTATTATTAGTATTGTGTTTATTATGTTTCTTATATTTATTATTATTACTATTGTTAATCTTAGATTATTAATTTAGTTGAGTTAAATTATTTATGCCTAATTATTATTATTTCTAGTTTGTCTTAGGAGTAGATTTTAGGTATAGTAGTAAAGTGATTCGATGTTCGTCATGAAATAAATTGCATGCTAATTTGTTCTATTTCATATGTTGATTTGCCTATCTGTTCGATTAGCTTATTACTGATGCTGATGTTTCTAGTGTTATGATATTTGTTTATTATCTACTCTTTCAGGTACTTTATAACACTCGAGGTAAATCTAAGGTCGTTGTCCTCACTTCAAAAAGTGGAAGACACCGGGTGCAACCTCATTTTCTGCCCCCATTATAGCTGCGAGACATCCATGTTTCCAATTTCCTCCAGGCCCATATGAGAATCAATATTAACACTTAAAGGAGCGACCCTTGGGTTTGGGTTGTGGCATCGACTAGGAGGCCTTACAAGCGATCCACTTAGTTGATAGAGTTTAGACCCTAATTGACACAGCTCCGTGGGATAGGTCTTTTTTCTATCGTGGAGCCTACTTATTCAGAATTCACAATAGAGTTTTGTTCAATATTCTTTCTACAGTAGGCTATGTCTAAGTGGGATGAATTGTGCACTATATCTTTCTGACTCGAGGGTATGACGCGTTATCTTAGAGCTCTGGGTTTCAGAGTTACCCTTGGACATTATTTCGAAGAGTTTATGAATACCCCGATGTTCTCCAAATTATCCCGACACATTCAATACGCAACTCCACTCTGTTGGTCAAAAATCACTGCGACAGAAGCACAATACAACCCAAGTTAGTCAAAGGTGAATTGTCTACCCTTGGCACTGTGCTACATTCATGTCATTCTGGTGCACACACTGACTGGTCGTAGGGAGAGTACGGGGGTTGTTGGTATGTATGATGCTTATTTTTTTTGGAGTATGGCAATGCGATGCCCTATTGATATTGCCTATTTTGTGGCCGTATCTTGTCGCCACCAGTCTGACCAAAATAGGAAGGATCTTATCTGTTTGGGCCCTTACATGACTCGACTAGCAAGATATTTTGGACTGCTTGTCACCTCGAAGCAGACTTCATCATTCACATTGGTTGGACAAATGATCTAGTAAGAATTATCTATTATGAGTCATATATGGATGATTGAGCGCCTACACGGAGCGGGTCTCCGCCGATACACACTATCTCATTCAGATTCTCAGGATAAGTATGAGCTTCCGAATGATGATCATCTTAACATAAAGACCCAACTCACTCCCCTCCTCCTCTGTGTCACCCTACTGCTGCACATTTTGTCCCACTTGACTATATTTTCGAGTGGTTTGACCGCTTAAAGTAGCGATAATTTGATCAGATAGACCATTTTGAACACCAACAGATAGAGCAGATAGATCACCTGGAGCAATTACATTTTAAGCATGCCGGCAAGAGTCAGCACAGTTTGATGGCATTAAGGTGTATCTGCAGCGGATATGCCAACACTTTCATATTTCTTCACCCGATGTTGTGCTTCGCAATTCTGAATTACCACTAGACGTCAACCACTGATTTATTTTAGTTTTCTATTTATTTATTTTTATTTTTATTTCCAATTTTACCTTTTTGTTTTTTAGTTGCTTTTATTAAATTTTTAAGACTTATATGTTTTATTTTTCATTTATTATGCATTGTTATTTTCATTATTTTGTCAGTTGTTTTTATTCTACTTTGTCATCTTTTTATCTTATTTATTTTTGTCTATTTTCTTATTAGTTTACTCGGAAACATGTACTTCATTTAGAATCTCTTATAATTTCAGTTTTCGCTATTTTGGTGAATTTATCCATATTCAGGGCAATTTTAGTTCTCCCCCTCTCTTATGATATTGTACTTATTTTGTTTATATTTGTTTGTACATCAAGGACAATGTACATCTTAATTATGAGGTGGTTTTTTATACTTTTATGCGATAAAATCCCTGACTTGTTTGTATTTAAGGAATTTTCTCACAACTACCATTGAAGTAATTTCTTTTAATTTGGATTTTTTTGTTAATTCTGTTTTTGAATCATTTGTGGATTCTTATGCATTGTGTGATTTATACTTTAAGACACGAGAGAGTTAAGCATGATAAGTCATTTTTTAGAAATTATTATTTTAGGTTGCCTCATTGAACTAAAGGATTATCTTGAAATTTTAAATCTGCAAGTCTGACATCAAAACCATAATTTTTTGTGAGCTTTTGAGCCTATAGAGCATATATGTTATTTCATGCTCATTTTATTTTTAGTTGTGAGTATGTCAACTTGATTTGTTATTATAGAACTTGCTTCGATTATGCATGTCAAGACCACATTATTGATTTGATATACTAAGATGATAGAGACACTTAGGATTTAACCCACCTAACCTTTAATCATCTTACTTGTTGTATTAATCCCTAGTAAACCCCGCTGATCCTAACACATTCTCTCTCTTACCCATTCATGTTAACCCATAACTCATATCTATGTTGTAAATTATCACTTTTATTGACTCCTTTTGTATTGAGATTTGATTTGGTTAGTTGTCTGACTATATTTCATCATTGACATTGCTGAATTTTACTTTGTTATTAAAAAAAGAACAAAAAAAAAATTAAAAAAGAAAAAAATTGATTGAGCTTGAATCGTTAGCTTCATATTGTGTTGAAAAGCTCATTTTTATTATTTATTTCTTGTTGACATAAATTCTTTTTGTTCAACAATTGATTTTTTTCTAGTTTGGTAACTTATCAACTCGACTCTCAATTGTAACAAACTTTTCTGACCATTTCCATATCCTTAACCTAGCCCCATTACAACCTTGTAAAGACCTTTTAATTGGCGTGTCACATCATTCTATAATGGTGAAGATTTGAATTTCAAGCAAGCATATTGTAATAACATTTTTTGTTTGAATGTTGAATACACATTACTTGAACCTTAAACACTTTGAGTGCTTTGAGTGAATCTTTAGTGAGGATATTATTTATTGTTAATTTTGAATTTCAGGTAATTATTGAGATAAAGGGAGATGCATAATGTTTTTAAAGCTTAAAATTCTATGCTTGGATTGCTTGTGCTTTTTAGTGTCATTTTAGTTTGAATTTCCAATGCATGATTATCTGTAAATTATCCTGAGACATTATCGATGGAAATAATAAATTAAGAGAAGTTAACTTCAATGTGAGTTGGGAATTTTGCTTGGGGACAAGCAAACACTTAAGTGTGGGGATATTTGATAGATACTAGAAGTAATATGTTTTTAGCCCATTCTTAATGCGTTTTTAGGTGATTATTTGATGTTAATAGTGAATTTTATGCTCCTAATCCTTTAAATTCATGTTTTATACTTAGGAGAGCATTTGTGAGCAAAAGGAGCTAAAACAGGAAAATCGGAGCAAGTTACAAGAGCCACACGGGTTGACCCATTCCACACAGGCTGCCACACAACAATGTGGTAGGCAGTGTCAATTTCGCGAATATGGAATGTAAATTGTGGGAGAACGCGATTTTTAGTTTTTTGGGCATTCTAAGACGTATATATGACAAAAATATGAAGATATGAGCGAGCCATCATAAAATATTCAAGAAAACAACTCGAAAAAACCATGGAAGCCAATTCTGAAGCAAATTTCCGTCAAGATTGAAGACTCCTAATTGATTTCTCAGGAGATTATAATGAGTTTCTTTGTTTCTTGTGGTTATACTGTCATTTGATTTTTATTTTACGCAATAAATCTTTAGATCTTGTTCTCAATTATGTGTGCTTAATTCTTGGTTTGATATTTCTAGATTATTGATTCATGTTTGATGTGCTTAAATGAGAGGAGAAATATGCCCTGTTTAAGAATAGATCTAGCGTAATTAAGTGGAGTTGCATGCAATCTTAGAAATAGGACAACATAAATCTATCGAATTAAAGCCAAATCTAATAGGGGAATCCATAAATCTAGCTGATGCGATAATAGGAGTTTTAATTAAAAAGAAATTTCAATTAATTAACCTAGAGTCTGTTGCTTCTACTCTCGATATTAGCATAATTTAAAGATTTCTACGGATCAAGATACTAAGTAAATAAATTGCGTAATTTAGATTGATAGTGACAGATGAAGTTTAGGTGAATTCTTTTATGGGTATTGTTTCGCTTCTTGGTTAGTATTCGATTATTTTTTTGAATTTTTCTTTGTTGTGTACGTTAGCAATTAATTTAGTTAATTTTAGTTTTCAATCAATCATTTGAATTTATTGGTTAAATAATAGAAATACAATAATTACTATTACTTTTAATCTTCGTGGGAACGATATATTTATTTACTGTAACTATACTATTAATTGATAGGTACACTTGTATTAATAAGATTTTTAATTGATTTCGCAGACATCATCAATTAAACCTTGATTCAACACAATCCATTTCTTTTCTAATATGATTCAAGCTTAAATACTCAACATGCATGTTTTAAAGCCTTCATTCTTTTAAGTTTCTCTAAAGTTTCTAATAATGGCAAATTAACGTATCTTTAACAATTGGAAATTTTACTCAATGGGTGGTGTCCTAGATTAATAATCTAACAAAATTTTGCTTGAAAAGCCTACCTATCTCCTTTAATGGTGGATGATAATGAATGAAAGAATCCACAATTTTTATTCTTCGGTGGAAGGAGAAGATGAGAATGTTTTTCCATTTCTTCTCTCACCCACTATTACTTATATATATAATAAATTGATTAATCATAATTAACATAAACTAACAGATTAATCCATGGTTATAATTTCATCTCAATACACTTGGTACTAATTGATGGATAAGGTCACATTACTCCATTAGCCATGAATTAGTCACGGTTTAAAAGCAGTTAGATCCTTGATTTAATTGTCATTTAAGGACTTAATTAATGTCTTGCTAAATTCTCCCTATTTTACCGACTTCTCAATTTAGTTTTTGTATTATAATTAACAACTTATTTAATTCATCACTTAGAAATTTCAATTTTTAATTTTAAATACATCTCATAACCGCTTTATTAAAATTTTCGATTAATTCAATTTAAATAGTTCGACTTTAAAATCGAACTTTTTAACACCGATAAAAATAAGTTATTATAGAGTATCTGTTACATATCATGTTTGAACAACAATTACAACCAGTATTTTAGGACAGTCAAATACATATGGGATCTCCTACAAATGTTTGATATGAACAATGCTAAATCAATCACTACTCCCCTGGAAACAAATGTGAAATTACAGCTCAAGGATGGCATTGGTCTGGTTGATGCTACAACATATAGAAAATTAGTAGGTTCCTTACAGTATCTCTCACACTCAACTTGATATTGCTCACTTTGTCGATAAATTGTCTCAATTCATGCATGCACCAACTTAGTCTCATTGGTCTAGTCTGAAGAGAGTCTTATGGTACCTTAAAACAAATGATTCATAGTGGCTTATTCTTGAGAAAAAATCATCTCACATAAATATAGCAGCATTTAGTGATTCAAATTGGGTGGCTTGGATGATAGAACTTCAACTTCAGCTTATGTAATATGTAGCGACGTAAAAATTTTCGCTTTCGGTTGGTCGCTAATTGTGATGATTTATTAAACATTTGAAAACCAACTTTCGATTTTATTAACAAAGGGAGTCGCCACCGATCCTTTTTATAGGTGTGATCGGACACCTAATAAATTTATTTTTAAAACAAAAAGAAGGCCAAGTTTAGGTCTACGTGAAAGTCCAGAGGAAAATTTGGGTTCGGGAGTCGGTTACGCGCGAGGAAGGTATTAGCACCCTCGCGACGCCCAAAATTGGTATCTTATAAACAAGTGTTGTCTTAATTTTCAAAATTGCAAGTCTAAAGTAACATTGAATCGTGACCCGATCAAAACACGAGAAATTTCAAGTTTCGTTTTCTTTTGAGAAGGATATACTGTTTTAACATGAGTCAATTGATATTCACCCAACATAGCGATGAAATCGATGACATAGTATTTAAATCGGTACGTTTCCTTGCTTATTGAAATAAATAAAAACACGAATAAATATTTTAAAATAATGAACAACGGGGTAATATATAAAAATGGGCGGGAAACGAAAGATAATGGTTGGAAATACATCAAGGCACATAATACATACAACAATAATATTAAAAACAATGACAATGCACGCGATATTAAATGTAACAATAGTATGAAATACGAGAACACAATGAAAACACGATGAATATACATATAAGTATATATAAATAGTAATAGTGTTAGAAATATACTATATATAGTGTTTGAAGTATATACATAAGATAGTAAAAAAGGTATATGTAACTTGTATTATTAAAATATGTACATAGGGTAATATATACAAAAATTTAACTAATAATATTGAAAATACATGTTCATAATATATATAAAACATATATATAATATAATATTAAAACATTTTACATAATATATACACATATAATTACAATGTTAAAAAAACATATTAATATTAATAATAATACTAATATTACATAAAGATATACTTATATATATATTAAAGATATGTGCATATATGATATAATACATGAATAATACGATATTTAATATATACGTAATATGTATAATAAAAATAATAATATACATAATATATAAAATATATACGTATATAACAAAACATATACTACGGTTAATGATTATAATAGTAATGGTATTAAAATACAAAAAAAGAACAATGTAACATAACAAAAATACTATATATATAAATCTATGTACTTAAATAGAAATATAAACTATTATAATGATAATAATAATAAATATAATAACAATATTGAAACACAAAAACAAATACAATAAAGATATTGAAGTAAAGTAATAAAAATAAGCCTATACGTAAATATATATATATACACATGTATACATAAAACATATATAAACATTGGTAATAATAATAATAATAATGTTGAAATATAAAGGCAAGTATAGCATTAAAAATATTAAAATAGAATAAATAAAAAACCTAATACAAATACATATATATATACGCATATAATAAAAGCACATAATAATAATAATAATAATAATAAGGATATTTAAATAAAAAAATGAAAATAAACGAAAACAGGACTAAAATTAAACTAAAAACAAAGTTGTGGGGCAGATTTGAAAAGAAAATAAGGAGGAGAGGACCAGATTGCAATATGCGCGCAACATGGGAGGACCGAAAACAGAAATATCCCCAATCATTAAAACGCAGCACTTGGTACGGGGCTCAATTGAAAACCTCAGAGAATTAGGTGGCCAAATTGCAAAATCATAGGAAAAAGGTAACTAAAGCACTAAATTGCAGCGCACTGGAGAGGTTGAGGGACCAGGGGGACAAATATCCCTAAATGCATAAACATACAAATCATGGAGTTAGTGGCGCCGTTTCACCTTTGACTTTTCAATTAAGCTTTTATTTTAAAACTATTTTAACCTTTATATATTTTTTTCTAAAAAACCTAATGCTCTCAAACCCCCCCTTTATCTCTTCCTCCTTTCTTCAGCTAGGGTTTCAACACCTATCATCGTCGGCGGTTCAATGCGCCGAACGAAGAGGGGAGCGACCACGAGGTAGATCCGGTAAGACTCTCTTCTTCCTTGATTCTTTTTTGTTTTAAAGTAAGTTAATGAAATAAAAAATAAAACAAAGCAAAGATAAATAGAAAGATTGAGATAACAGAGGGAAAAAAATTGAAGTTCACCTTCTAAGCTTTTCTTTTTTCTTTTGTTTTTGATACCCCTTTTTGTATTTCCCCCAAAGAACCCCTCACATATTTTCGGTTGAGGCTTCTTATAGCCGAATACCAAGAAAATTTCTATTGTTTGTTGCGTTTTTGCTCTGTTCTCTATAGTTGTGTCTCGTTTTGCAGGCGGTGTCAGACGCATGGAGGAGAAGGGCATGCGCGGGGTGTGGTGGTGGTAGTGCGCAAGGTGGCCCATGGTTGGCCTAGCGTGCGGCGGCTGGAGGCTTGGGGAGCTGCTAGGGTTTTCTCTTTTTTTTTTTTGGAAAATGTTTAGTGGGCTAGGTTGATTTGGGCCTGTTGGGCTAGTATTTTAGTTTTGTACTTTGGACTTTATTTATTTGGTTTATTGGGTTTTGTTATTTTATTTGTCTGGGCCAAAAATTGGCCATTACATAATATATCTTGGCAGCAATCCCATATTGTGGAAATCATCAAAGCAAAATGCTATTGCTTGATTATCCATTGAAACAAAATATTAAGCGCTTGCGAATGCCACTACGAAAGTCATCTGGATTTTTTTTTCTGAACTCCACTTGAACACCAGTTATTCACTATGATAATATCAGTGCTACTTATCTTAGTGTTAATCATGTTTTCCATTCTCATATGAAACACTCAGCTATTGACTACCACTTTATAAGGCAACATATTCAATCTGGGCACATGAAGATTTCTTATATCTCCATAATTGATCAACTTGCTAATGGCCTTATAAACCTCTTGTCAAAAAAGGGTTTCTATTTTTACGATCCAAGATAGGTGTAGCTAATGGTTCCATTTTCTAGTGTCACGGGCCACGGATCAAAGCTCGTGACCAATACACACAAAACGTCTCATGAAGGTCAACAGATGAAATCGGGCTCATTCGATACACTGAAACTAGCCCGATTCGTGGAATATGATCAGAAACCTATCTACTTGAATCCTGGTTGAATTGAAACACTCCAGTAAATCTTATTTTACCAGGATAATTCTTGTAAATCCTAAAGAGCAAACATGTACAAAATTTAAATCCCTTAGGACTTTTTACTTTTATTTTTATTGTAGATGAGAACTAATATTAGTTGTTAATGTAAATCGATCTGTACCGTTGGATTTGGGGAGCTTAATTGTAAATAGAGGTCTTCCCCATTCATTTGTAATAACTTCATTCATAGATGAATATATTTGAGAATATTTACTCAAAACTTAGTGTGCAATATTTTCCTTTGACTTTTCTGTTCTTTGTTACTCTTTCGGTTTGAGTTGCTTCCGTCATAATTCCGTGCTTTAGAGAAATTTTACGAGAACCCTCAATTTGCGAGAGTTAGGTTGATTTAAGCGTATTTAAAACGAAAGAATCACTTAAGACCATACGAATTGAAAGATCTAACCCCGTGGCACTAAAAAGCCTACAAAGTTGAAACCAACAAATAATTCAAAATATAATAAAAATCTTTGTAAATGGCAGGGGCTTTAGCCATTGGTTTGGAATATTTCCCTTTTTAGGCCCTTAAATTTTAGTAAATTTTAATTAAGAAACGGTAAAATTTTTCAGTATAATTCTGGCCTCTCCACCATAAAATTTAATTTATCTTTGTAGATATAAATTTAAATTATTGTTTTTAAATTTAATTTTTAATCTAACACTTGTATATATAAAAGGAGATCTACAATTGTATCAAACAAATCAAGACTTCTAATTTAAACAAGTTTTGTTTGTTAATATTCCCAATTGCACCCTGATCTGGTTCTAAAATGGATGCTGTATGCTTTTGCAGCTTTGAACAAGCTTTCCCATGTTTTCATAAGTATGGCTGATGAAATAACTTTTTATTTAACTGATTGATATAAAGTGATTTGCATTTTCGAGAAAGAAAGGAAGCAAAAGTTTAGTTGAAACTGAGGTACACAATTCCATATATGAAAATGGGAAAACTAAACTGACCCTCCCTTTTTCTACGCAAAGTTAAAGCTGTTCCATACTCCACAGTCCCCATGCCCCCTACTCTCTGCATATATAAATTATAAATTGATCAAATTGTTGTTCAGTCCTTGTATTATATTTAATTTTAAGATCTAGTACATTTACTTTTCTTTTGAAACTATCTAGTCCATTTACTTTAATTTTATGTACTTTCATCATTTCACTATTATTAATATTATATCTTAGTTCAAATCACTAATTAATTTCATTAAAAAATCCAAATCATGACACCATATAAAATTTTGAGTTTCAGATAGAATTCAAATCATGAGATAGAGACGAATTTTTTTAGAACATGACAAATATAGAAACTTCAAATTTTAGGGTTTTTTTTTTAAAAAAATAATGTATTAGTCTACTAAAACATTTTTTTTTGTGAATTATAAGAACAAGGTAAAATCAAATAACAAACACAGTTAAAATAACTTGAACTCAGGCTACACTTGAGATAATAAATACCATAACCATCATGTGATCATATTATACAAATTAAAGTAAAATTTGAAGTAGGCAATTTGAATAGAATACATGAATGAAAACCACAAATTACCCTACAAGTATCCATAGACGAAATTGCCTTTCTTTTCCTCAACTATCGGCTCAAATGATAGCGGTGGGCCTCTCATAGCTCTGAATGATGCTCTTTGAAAGTCGTCACAAGGCTCATCTATTCCCATATTATTGGTTCTCCTTTCACATTGTTTCATATTCATCTAACAAAATAAATAAATAAAAATAAAATGTTTAAGAAAAATTTATGTCCAAAAACTATATGTATAAAAAATTTTATGTGAGAAACAATTAAGGTTTTATTTAAAATGGTAAATGTTTAAGTTTAATCATTTGTGACTTCTTTTTAGATTTACTTTGAATATAAATTATTTTTAAAAATTTATATAACAGTATTAAAAAATAAAAACAGCCTCATAATAATATTTTACATTTTAAAAAATGGTTTTTAAATCTTTTCTTAGTTGAACTAATGTTAAATTAACACATGATATCATCTCAATTTAATAGCTTAAAAGCTACATAAATAAAAATAGTGATTAGGTTGATACGATAATAACGATAGTAAAACTTGATTTTATCATCTTTTTAAGTTGTTTAAGGCAAATAGATTTAAATATTTACGTTTTTATGTGTTAATATTCAATATATGATAGTGTATAAAAATAATCATAACAAGACATGTGAATTTTAATTTTAGAATTTTCTCTTTAACATTAAATAAAAATATTCATATTTTATTAGTTTCTATGAATCATAAAGTAGATATAGATGATACTTTGCTTTTATTAAAATATAAAATTATACATGTCTTTTTTTTTTGATAATGAGAATCAAGGAAGGGAAGAAAATGGTTGGTGACGTGGCAATTTACCCTAGAGTGGCGGAGAGTCATTGTGTTTCAATGGTATAAACAATGGTGAGAGTGTCTAAAAGGGTGGAAGAGGAGAGATGCTTAAGGGTTAAGGAATTGCTTTTGTCCTTTGTCTATTCTCTTTTGGTCCTATTAGGGGAGTGAAAATGCTTATATACATGGGATAGAGGATACATCAAGTGTCAAGACCTCATTGGTGGTAAAGTCACATATTGTTCCTTTGCAAAGGCGACAATATGATCTTATAGATCAGTAATGTAACGTCTTAGGGATGACCTAGTAATCAACGGGTGTAAGATCCTATGCACTTCTGACAAAGGTAGTCTATGTTGGAGGTTTATTTGGTACGAGGTCCACTAGGGATAGCTTGATGTTAGAGGTCCACCTGGTATGAGGCTAACTGAAGTGTGCCACATGTAACTATTTGTGAAGATGGTATAATAATTGCCCCCAGACTTGACCAGGGGGGTTATAAAGTAAGCTCTATCGAGTCAATTAGACGTGATAGAGAGATTTGTTGAAGTTGGAGAAATTTTGAGAATTTAAAAATTTTAGACTATGGTAGCATTTAAACTTGAACTAGAAATATGTGAAGGCACGTGCTAAATGGCGATGCGCCTTATGGGTAACTGAGATAACTCATGCTTAATGACATTAGAATCCCTTTTTCGTCTTCTCCTCTACCTTCTTTTGCTTATTACGATGCTCCCACTTTCACTTAGTGTAATAAGCATAGCTGACTAAAAAATCTTTAGGTTCTTTCCTAAAGCCCACAAGAATTTTCCCAACTGCATCACTAAGACCATGAGTCCATGCCTTATTACATGGTAACATCCTTTCCAATCTATCACTAGCAATAGCATTTATATCGATTTTGTCCCATCCGTTTCGACTCCTTTCCACCAGACAATATTTCTTAACGTTCTGCAGACTATGAGCATCTTCAACCTTTGCACAGTCGGCGATACTAACTTCAATCACTAGAAGGTTTTAGTAGGAAATGGGAAAAAGAACTTCACCTTTGCATAATTGGAAAACCTTAATATTTTTTTCCCTTAAGAGGTCTATGTTGTTTCATTGTAGTCTTACATTGACATTTTCCTTTTTCGAGCCATCAACATCGCAAAACCCTTTTAGTGAACTCTATTGGAAGGAGATACAATATGTAACACCCTATACCCAACTCGATTGCCAAGTCTGAGTTACGGGATATTATATTCGTTGCCGAAGCAACTGTGATAAAATACAATTGAATTTAACAATTAATACATACTATTTAGTTCAAAACATCATTGCAACATAATTTACAATCGCATAAGAGCATTATACGAGTTTATAAAAGCTCTTTAGACAACTTAAGGTCGAATAAAGACCAAATTTTATGGGAAGTATGATTCTGTTAAGGGTATGAGTGAAATTTATCCATTTTGTTAATTGAGTGATGCATGACAAAGTATGATTGGTGATAAAGGGCTTCAGGCGGAGTGTTGCGAAAACATGTGACGTGATAATAGACCCTGCGGTGGAGTTTTGGTGATGTCTACCGGGACAGTAAACACGAAAGGCAATATGGTGAGGCTGTAGTCTATCGGGACGTTAAACATGATGTCCGCAAGGATAGTAAACATGAAAAAAAGGGCAGTATGACATATATATGAAAAGACCATGGCTATGGTGCATTCTAGAAATGGAAGATGAACCACATTTGTTTATTAGGGTTTCTGTATCCTAAGGCGATAATGGGAAAACCTCAAGCAATGCTAAGTCTAGGCAAATTTATATCACCGAACATGAAGGTTTTATGTGGTGGCTTTGTGGAAAATTCTCTAAAAAGCTTTTATGGCAAATTCTCTAAAAAGCCTTTGTGGTGAATTATTCGTAATGACTTAGTGGCGAAGTTATTTGGGAAGCTCTTGTAGATTTTCTGAAATATTTCTTGACAGTGTAGTCGATGGATGAACCCGTCATAGTAACCCACCAGGACAGAGAACTTGGCATATCCATAATTATAAGTGGTGTAAGTGTCCGCAAAACTTGAAAGTTCTCACATTATGTATCGAAGTCATCTGAGATTCTTTGATGATCTAAAACATGGTATTTATCGGAATGAGTTCGTTGTTAGGACCGACTTAAAGATACGATGTGACTGAAATTCTGTCAACTGCAAGGTTCAGGTTAAGAATCCGCCAAGAGTAGCATCTATAAGTATATCATTCCAAGAAATGTAACCAAATTCTATCTTCAAAAGGGATTGTGATATAGGATTTGCATTATGGTGTGAAGCTTGTGAACCGCTCATGGGGCGGAATGTGTATAAGGTGGTTAAGTATAGAGATAGATATATATTTATCCTCCAGGAATAAAAAAAATCCTCCAGTCTGAAAAGAAGTTTAGAAATTCTTAAGTCAATGAATTCAACAACATTGTTTAAAGGAAACAATAGTTGAGATTCACTAAATTCTGTTGAACTTACATGCTTTTATTTGTCATGTAGGATTTTGGAAATTGAACCAGTGTTCTATGAGGGACTAAGCCAGGAATGTGCTAGGATTGAAGTTTGAATAACGATATTATGCATACAGAGGGGTATTTTTAGGTATAAGGCAAACAATACTCTACGTCATGATTAAGTGGGTTTTAACAGGGTTTTAAGTTGTAAAATATTAAACTACTTTCGAGAATCTGTTGTATTTAGTAAACGCCTTCTTTAAAATCTTTTGACTTAGAAAGAATATAAAAAAAATTAAGAAGTATGTTCAATATGGTTTATTTTCCATTGTAAAATTTTTGTTAAGTATTTTTGTATGGTGACATCCTATATCTGGGTCTAGTAAATCGGGTTGGGTTTAGGGTGTTACAATAATAGAGAACAATATACTAGATTAGCCCATAATGAGAATGCTTCTTAGATTATTATCTAATAGTCATGATATTTCTCATAATGATAATTGTATGTATGATCCTTAGACTTAGTATTATCATTGTTTCGAATCGTAAGTCGTATATGCTTTGACACAATTGAAAAAAAAATAGAGAAACCACAAACTTTTTCCTATAGAAACGTTTTAGAGTGATTTGAAAAAATTTTCTGAATTTAACATTATTTTAAAAGTACGACAATGATTAAATTGATCTTTTTTATTCTTATGTTACTCTAAAACACTAAGCCAACAAATATCCAAAGTTCAACCCATTTAAAATTTTAACTGGTCATTTTACCCCAAAAGCCCGTTTTCTAAATTTAATTACGAAAATGGGCCATTTTTTGGGTTATTTACAGAATTAGGCCATTTCCATGAAAATGCGTCTACTTCAGCGCGTTTTCAGAGTACGTGTTAGCAAAACACTACCCAGGGGAGCGTTTTGTCCACATCAGCAGAAAATGCTTCCTTGAGGGAGCGCTATACCCACATCAGAGGTCTATTTTGTTTCGCGTGTGGTTTTGCATTGACATTGTCCTTTTTCGAGCCATCAACAACACAAAACCCTTTTAGTGAACTCGACTGGAAAGAGATACAATATGTAACACCCTATACCCAACTCGATCGCCAAGTCCGAGTTACGGGATATCACATTCATTGTCGAAGCAACTATGATCAAATACAATTGAATTTAACAATTAATACATACTATTTAGTTCAAAACATCATTGCAACATATACGAGCATTATACGAGCTTACAAAAGCTATTTAGACAACTCAAGGTCGAATAGGGACCAAATTATATAGGAAGTATAATTCTGTTAAGGCTATGAGTGAAATTTATCCATTATGTTAATTGAGTGATGCATGAAAAAGTATGATTGGTGATAAAGGGGTTCGGGCGGAGTGTCAGGAAAATATGTGACTTGATAATAGACCTCGCGGTGGAATTTTCATGATGTCTGCCGGGACAGTAAACACCAAGGGCAATATAGTGAGGCTGTAGTCTATTGGGACGATCAACACAATGTCTGCAAGGATAATAAACATGAAAAAAGGCCAGAATGACATATATGTGGAAAGACCATGGCCATGGTGCATTCTGGAAATGGTAGATGAACCACATTTGTTTATTAGGGTTTCTGCGTCCTAAAGCGATGATGGGCAAACCTCAAGCAACATTGAGTCTAGGAAAATCCATATCGTCGAACATGAAGGTTTTATGTGGTGCCTTTGTGACAAATTCTCTAAAAAGCTTTTGTGGCAAATTCTCTAAAAAGCCTTTGTGATAAACTTTCTAAAAAGCCTTTGTGGTGAATTATTCGTAATGACTTAGTGGCGAAGTTATTTGGGAAGCTTTTGTGGCCTTTTCTGAAATATTTCTTGACAGTGTAGTCGATGGGTGAACCCATCATAGTAACCCACTAGGACAGAGAACTTGGCATATCCGTAATTATAAGTGGTGTAAGTGTCCGTAAAACTTGGAAGTTCTTACATTATGTATCGAAGTCATTTGAGATTCTTTGATGATCTAAAACATGGTATTCATCGGAATAAGTTCGTTGTTGGGATTGACTTAAAGATACAATGTGACTGAAATTCTGTCAATTGCAAGGTTCAGGTTAAAAATTCACCAAGAGTAGCATCTATAACTATATCATTCTAAGAAATGTAACCAAATTCTATCTTCAAAAGGGATTGTGATATAGGATCTGCATTATGGTGTGAAGCTTGTGAACCGCTTAAGGGGCGGAATGTGTATAATGTGGTTAAGTATAGAGATGGACATATAGTTATCCGCTAGGAATAAAAAAAATCCTCCAAAGTTTGAAAAGAAGTCTAGAAATTCTTAAGTCAAGGAATTCAACAACATCGTTTAAAGGCAACAATGGTTGAGGTTCACTAAATTCTGTTGAACTTACATGCTTTTATGTGTGATATAGGATTTTGGAAATTGAACCAGTGCTCCAGGAGGGACCAAGCCAGGAATGCGCTAGGATTGCAGTTTGAATAACGATATTATGCATACAGAGGGGCATTTTTAGGTATAAGGCAAACAATACTCTACGCCATGATTAACTGGGTTTTAACAGGGTTTTAAGTTATAAAATATTAAAACTACTTTCGAGAATATGTTGTATTTAGTAAACGCCTCCTTTAAAATCTTTTGACTTAGAAAGAATATAAAAAAATTAAGAAGTATGTTCAATATGGTTTATTTTCCGTTGTAAAATTTTTGTTAAGTATTTTTGTATGGTGACATCCTATATCTGGGTCCAGTAAATCGGGTTGGGTTTAGGGTGTTACAATAATAGAGAACAATATGCTAGATTGTCCCATAATGAGAATGCTTCTTAGATTATTATCTAATAGTCATGACATTTCTCATAATGATAATTGTATGTATTATCCTTAGACTTAGTATTATCATTGTTTCGACATCGTGAGTAGTATGCTTTGACACAATTGAAAAAAAAAATAGAGAAACCACATATCTTTTCCTATAGAGACGTTTTAGAGTGATTTGAAAAAAAATTCTAAATTTAACATTATTTTAAAAGCACGACAATGATTAAATTGATCTTTTTTACTCTTATGTTACTCTAAAACACTAAGTCAACAAATATCCAAAGTTCAACCCATTTACAATTTTAACTATTTGTTTTAAGGTTATTTGATACATAGACTATGAAAATTTTTTAAAATCCATAAGAAGGTTGAAAACATGACAAGTGTCACGTTTAGTTATATATTTAATTTTTTTATATTTTTACTACACCCTAAAAGACACTTGTCACACCTTAAATTAGCTTGTGAATTCTCAATGCATGAAATAAATTTTCTTGTTTTAAAATTATATTTACTAACAATAAACTGAGTAAAAAGACTAATATATCTTTAAACTTATAATACAATAATTTATCAAACAAATTTTCTTTTCAAAAAATTACAATTACAATCAAATTTATAATTATAAATAATACATTTAAATAACTATAATCAAAATAAAATATTACAAAGTATGATCACTTGATAACTAAACCTATGTTAAAATAAATCCGATCGATCGAGACCCACACATAGTAAGACTTAAACCAAATTAATAAATCTAGGTATACAAAAGTAAAACTCAAATTTCATATTCCATTTTGATATTTTAATGTTTCAAAATACCTCAACTTTGTCATTAATTTACAACTCAATTATCATTATTTGTTAAAAGAATTTAACCACTTTAATGTCATTATTTAATTTAGATATTTTTTGATAAATTTTAAAAATTAAATGTTAATAAAAAATTAATATAGAATTTTTAGTACAAAATTTATAAGTGTTGATTTAATAGTATAAAACTCTTTGTTTTGTTAGTAAAAAAGTAAGTGTTGAATAAAATTATATCGTTAGATAATAATAAATTTTAATTTTTGAGAAATACTTTTTTAAATTTTATTAATATAATATTTTATATTATTTTAAATAATTTTGCATAAAAATTAAATATAATAATTTAAAATTTTTAATTTTCTCTAATATATTTAAAAAAAATAAAAATTAGCTTAATATTTTAAACATTAATACTACGTTTGGTAGGAGTATTATTTACTCATCATGTTTTAGTATATGAGTTAGCAATAAAATAATTTCAATCGGTAATTTTGATCACTCATATGTCTCGTTTTGAGAAAAGAAAATGATTTTTTTTTTGTTTATTTTGAAGAGATTTTTTTTTTCAAGAGTTTTTACTTATCTTTCAAGTGTTATTTTTTAGTAGACCACTAGAACTACTGCTCTTAGAACTAGAAATAAATAGGCTTACCCCTTCAAAAGAATCGAATCCGGTTGGGGAAGAAAAAAAATCTTTTTTTTATTGAGCGTATTCGCTCATCTTGTTTTGATGACTTTATGAGAATCAGAATTTTTTATCATATTAATTTCTACACTACCTTCCCCGAGTTCATTCTCGAGGGAACCCCATTTCATTTAAAGCATTTCGTTGGATTCCTTCTGATCTCTTTATTTTCTAATCTCGACAACATTAAGCGAAAACTATGAAATCACATAACTCTACTTAGGATATCACCATCTGATTATAAAATTTCTTGAACCGAAATTGAGAGATCCTCAAAAAGCTTTAACCCAAACTGATTATCATAAGTACATTTCCCCATTCAATCAGTCATATTATATTATCATAAGTACATTTCCCCATTCAATCAGTCATATTATAATTAATATAAATAATTTTAATTTTATTTGTACTAACTATATATTGTATATGTGATAAATATTTTCTTCCTTATGTTTATTTTATGTCTATATACCTACTTATCTTATTCATTTTTTTAAATTTCAAATTAAATAAAAGTTTATTACGATTATTAAACACATTAAATTTTTTCCAATATAATTTATTAGACATTACAGAACCAACAAATTACACAAACTTGAAACCGGGGTCCCTCAATATTACCGTAAAAGAAAATTTTCTTAAAAGTTTATAAATACGTCCTTCCCAAGAGAAAGACCCCACGAATTCACAAAAGCTAATCCTTATAGCTTGCTATAATCCATTTTGTCTCAATCTGCAATCCGTTTCAGGATATTCTTTTAGCACAAGACAAAGTTTACCATCATCATCCTAACCTGTTTGTTTATGATAAGAAGCAAGTGTCAATTTTACTATTAATCCTTCTATTATGTATAAATTATAGATTTAATCTGTCAGATTTTAAAATTTTAATTTTGTCCAAAGGTAGTTATTAAATTGTTTAAAAAATAAATTATATATATATATTTAAAATTTTGTGCATCTAATACGTTACCATATGTAATGTCATGTAAACTTGTAATTTACACATAATAATCATAAAAAAGTCACATCACTTTGGTTACTAAATTTAATGATTATCTTTTTGAGTAAGGACTACAGTTGTAAAATTTTAAAAATATATAATAAATACACAATTTACCCATACAAAGAGATTTATAGCAAAATTTAATTGTTATTGTTTGGGCCGACTTAAATTTCAAATTTCAAAAAATATAAAAAATAAAATTGATTAGTTAAAATATTTTATAAATCGCTGTACTCTTTCTAAATTTAGAATTTAATCTTTTTACTTTTCAAATTTCAAAAATCAAGTCCAACTATTAATGCTAGTACAATTATTTTGTTAAATTCAAGTTCTATACAATATCATTTTTTTAGTTATATTGCTATTAAATGAGTATTTTTTATTTAAAAAATAACAGTATTAATAATTGAACTTAAATTTTAAAATCCGAACAAATAAAGAAATTAAATTCTTAAAATAAAAATAAAGCAAATTTATGAAATTAGAGCTGAAAACTAAAGATGTGTATGTTTGGGTCCCACATTCCCATGCCCATCTAACGGAAAATATATATAATGGGAAAAGGCTCCCTTATCTTATGGTATCAAATGATTTTATTGTCAGTAGTTTTAAAGCCAAAGCTCGAAAGCTAAATCCTATTCCCACTGCTTTCGTCTTCTTTCTTTTTCTTCTATATATAGCCATTGCTTTATAATCTTTCTCAATCTCTTTATACACATAGCATGCAAGTTATGGCTTTTTCTCCTACAGGGTTGTTGAGTTTGGTTGTGTTCATGGTCTTGGTGGTGGAGCCTCATCCAGCCTATAGCTCGAGCCGTGGTGGTTGGTTTGGCCGAAACCAAGGTGCAGCCACTCCACTAGTCAATGGGATATGCGCCGCCTCGGTCACTATCCATGGTTACAAATGTGAGGAACACCAAGTAAGAGCCTACGTTTTGTTTTGGTAGTAATTTAATAGTAACATGGATTTTGTTTCATTAATTAATTTTTATTTTCAGGTGAAAACCCAAGATGGATATATCTTGAACATGCAAAGAATCCCAGAGGGACGTATAGGTGGGAATAGTAGTGGAAACAAGAAGCAGCCGGTGTTAATACAACATGGTGTACTTGTGGTGAGCCCCTTTTCTTTTTTTTTTTTACCATATTGGTTGAATATTTTACGTGGTTTACTTTTGCAAAAGAAATTGCCAAGACATTATCTAATCACCATAAAAAAATGTCTACCTTAGTTTGGGTGCACTATGTGTGGGAATAAAGTGACATTTGTTTCAATCTGGCAATCTTTTTTTACTCATTAAAGCTTTTAGTTTTTGCATTCTAATCATCAAACCCTAATTCGACCCCAAACAATAGAAGCATAGTCAATTT
Organism: Gossypium hirsutum; assembly: GCF_007990345.1. NCBI lineage: Eukaryota > Viridiplantae > Streptophyta > Magnoliopsida > Malvales > Malvaceae > Gossypium > Gossypium hirsutum. The sequence continues at coordinate 16,004,740 of NC_053432.1, forward strand.
ACGGTTTTAGTCCCTATAATATACTTAATTTAATAGATTGGGTCCTATAATTTGATTATGCTATTATCATTAATATTCTTAACCTAAATTACTAATCTTATTAAAAAAATTATGTCTGCTAATCTAGAATTAAAAAAAAAAACTAAAACCCAAAATTCTTTATGGCATTTAAAATTATGATAATAAAAATAAATTTTTTAACATAATTTATCATTTAAAAAAATCATCTTAATCTCATGATTTCAATTCTTTTTAAAAAATAAATCTTTACATTAGCCAACTAATTAAAACCTTAACCACATTACTGATTTGGATTAAGATATTAACAACAATAATAATAAACCCCCAAATTTAAAATGCTTTGGCCCTCTAATGTTAAAAAAAAAAAGAAATCATTTTAGCCATTCATTTAATATTTTGTATCTTTTAGCCTTGAACTTTGTGTTGTTTGTAGAATCACCTTAAAATTGATGAAAAAAATTAACGCCTAGTTAACTTTACTGATGTGGTAATCCATTGGTATATCACGTTAGCAATTAATTATATTTAAAAAATATTAAAAATTATTTTTGATAAATTTTATATTTTTTAATAAATTTTTAAGAGTTAATTTTTCTATCCATTTTGGAGTAATTTGACAGACAATACAAGTTTAAAGGTTAAAAAAACTAAAAAAATTAAATGATGAATTAAAAATAAATTTTTTTATAAAGTTGAAATATTCATGGTAATTTAAAAAACTATAATTAAATCAGCTAAAATATAAACCGATTGCCGAATGTAACAGTGGGATGTAGGTTTCAAAGGCATAATGATCTAGGGTTTTGTCGTGGGCTAAGAAAAATCTCTGTTGGGTACACAAAATAATGCACCGATTGAGGCTCAATTCTAATGGACCCATTTTATATCCTTGTCTGAAACTCATTTTACGTGGCTAATTATCATAGCACTTTAGGGTCTGCAATTTTTGGTCTGTTTATGCATTACAGATAACATCAAATTTTCCTACCTTCTTAATTTATGATGCTATTACAATGATAATAATTCAATTTCTTTTTTGAAATTGCGTTTGCTTTTGTTTGGATTTTAGGATGGAATGACGTGGCTCCTGAATTCACCTCAGCAAAATCTACCAATGATTTTGGCTGAAAATGGCTTTGATGTTTGGCTAGCCAACACTAGAGGTACTAGATTTTGCAGACACCATGTTTCCCTTCAACCTTCCCAATCGGTACGTTCTTATTTTTATTTTTCTAATATATCATTCATATTTAAATATAAATATGAACAACAAATAGTTAGGTGTAATGATAAAGTACATTATACCTTCAATGAAACGATCCAAGACATTATTGAGAGGACCAGCCACAAACCTGATCATGAACTGTAAATATCTAAGCTAGTGTAACTCGATAAAATGGCAGGAATTCTGGGACTGGTCATGGGACGAGTTGGTGAGTTATGATCTACCTGCAGTTTTTGACTTTGTGTTCAACCACACAGCCCAGAAGATTCATTACATTGGCCATTCCCTGGTAACTCATCATTTCAATCAAGAATTTACACTTTGGGTGTTCCAATTCATCACTTCATTTTGATTAATTGGTCCAACAACATTATGAAGGAAAAAACATTATTGATGTATTGTTATTTGCATTTGAATAGGGAACTCTTATAGGTTTGGCGTCATTCTCAGAGGGACATCAAGAAGATCAGCTGAAATCTGCAGCATTTTTAAGTCCAGTTGCATACTTGACCCATATGAAGACTGCACTTGGGGCCGTTGCTGCCAGAGCCTTTGTTGGTGAGGTCTGTCACCAACCCTTTATTTTCATCTCCTTCAATTAATAAAATTAAATTCAACTTAATCATGTTAATAGCTTAAAATGGGTTTCAATGGTTTTTTTTTTTTGCCAACAGATCACTACATTGTTTGGAGTAGCTGAATTCAATCCAAAAGGGTGAGGATCATTTCTATAGGTTGAAAATCAAATTCATCCCTATGCTATTAAAAGTGATCAATTTAGTCCTTTTACATCTAATTTTAAAATAGAGAGGTAAAATTTTAATTATCATTTTATAGAATAACTAAATTTTAATTATCACATTAAAATTTCCCTAATGCCTCATCTAATGGTTTTTTAAAACTTCCACATTGGGAAAGATTCTTCTAATGATTTTTATTTGAGATTGACAGACAACAGGCATCAATCTTTCTCAAGGCTTTGTGCAATTATCCAGGAGTTGACTGCTATGATCTGGTGACTGCAATTACAGGTACTACATCCATATTCAAGTTCTTTAATCTTTCTACTTAGTAATAGGACTCAATTGGATGAATCAGATTGGTTTTAGTTTACATTGAATTAATTTAAATCAAGTTTATTATTGCTTTAATTTTTTTTTAGCTATTTCAGATTCAGATTAATTTTGATTTTGGGTCATCCCTAGTTTAGGGTTATCCAAATTTTGCTATTCAAGCTTTTTAGATTTCATAGTTATTTAATTTGCTATTTGGTGATTTTGGGTTTTGTTAGTCGGGTTTAACAAATTACATTTTGACTCTTCTATTATAGAGGCTCATATTTAGAATTTGTTTTTATGCATTAAATCAAAGAGTAAATTGGTCATTTTTGTTAAAAATTTATTCATTTATACTATTAAAAACTAATGCGATGTCATGTGTACCTCATGTTGATATACCTAAACCATTTTTAATAGTAAAAATGGATGAATTTTTTAACAAAAAAACCAAATTGCTCTTTAATTTAATATATAGGGACTAGCAGATTGTCCAATATTTTTTTAATAGAAAGGGTAAAATACAATTTGACTTCCATGATACTTTTATAAAGTTTGGATCGTTTCGAGTTACTTATTCAAATCATAGGTTCATTTTTGCTTCAAGTCATTTTCAGATTCAAACTATTAACCGGTCAGAATTCAGATTTAAAGTAATCAGTTTTGTTATTTGTGATTGTAAGGTAAAAATTGCTGTCTCAATGCTTCCACGGTTGACCTATTCCTACAAAATGAGCCTCAATCCACAGCAACCAAAAACATGGTGCATTTAGCTCAGAGTAAGTCTATGAAAGAACAAAACTCTCATTATAGCAACCCGAACCCGTATATGGAACGTATCATACATGTTAATCGTGTTTTGCAGCCGTTCGAGATGGGGTTATCGCAAAATATAACTACGGGAGACCGGATTATAACCTGATGCATTACGGAGAAGCCAGGCCACCAATTTACAACATCTCAAACATACCTAAAGACCTTCCAATATTCATTAGCTATGGAGGCCAAGATGCACTGTCAGACGTTGAAGATGTAGGGCAGTTGCTTGATAATCTAAAGTATCATGATGTCAACAAGCTGTCGATTCAGTACATCAAGGATTATGCTCATGCGGATTTCATAATGGGAGTAAATGCCAAGGATATTGTGTATAATCAAGTTGTTAGCTTCTTTAAAAACCAGCAATGAGGCCCCTCAAGTTTATGTAATGCAACTTGTAAACTATCACTCTTTTCCTCACCTAATAAATCCTTTAGTACAAAAATAGCTAGGGTTCAGAATATCATTTCTACTTGGTGTTTGGAAAAAGTGGAGTTGCTATGAATGATACTTAATAAGAGGGCATCGAAGTTTATCCTTGGGAGCATTTTTTCTGATACTTAATAAGGCTTAGAGAGAGATTAAAATGGTGCAAAATTGTGAAGAATAGTCATGATGTGGGTATTTATAGATTTTATAGCGTTTGCCTGAAGTTGCTCTACTTGTGCAGAGATATAAACATTAATTTGGATTGGAAAATTTGGCTTCTCCATATTTCCACGTTGTTAAGTCGTGCATCATCTTACTCAACGGCTTGAGCTGGTAGAAGTCTATGGAAACCTCATGTTACTTCATAAAGTAGCAAGAAGGGTGTTATGCAAGCATGCTGGGCTTATAGGGATAAAGATCCCATATGAGGCTCTTTGGGCCTGCTCCTATTATTATTATGGACAAATAATCTCTTTGTTTGCACATTTTATGTTGCTATGGCCTAGATTCTGTCTATTGAATTGGTTAGTCTGTAGCAGGCTTTTTAAAGTGGCATGTGGAAGATCAAGATTAATTGTTGCTCTAAATGGTTAGTATTACAACAACTTATCATGAGTCAAGTTTAGTAAAGTTGAGCCAAGTTCAGGCCGGGTCGATGTAAAATTTTAGTTTCGTTTTTAGATTTGATTTAAAAAATGGGCTTAAAATTTTATTCAAGTTTAATCTAGTTACAAATGCTAAACTCAAGTTTAGCCCGCTCGTATTAATTTTTAGATTTTTTTATATTTAAAAAAATTAAAAAAATTAAAATGTCAAATACTCTTAAAACGTTAAAATAAATATTTCCTAACAAATTAAAAATACATTAAAAAAAACTTTTTACTTAAATAACACACTAAAATAGTTACAACTTAGCAAGCAAATGCATCTAAAATAGTAACAAAATTAGCTATAAAAAAAGAGTTATATAATATCCTAACAATAATAACAAAATAGTAGCAATATAATAGCGAAATGGTAGCAAAATAGTGGCAAAACAACTGATTCAAGCTGGGATAGACCCGAGCAAAAAAATCCAACCCATGGTTTAATCAATTTAGAAAATGAGCCTTAATTTTGTCTAAACTCACTATTCAAACTTAAATTTTTACCCAAACCTTTCTACTTAGACGAGTAAATCGACCACGATTAGTTGAAAATAGTATAATTGTTTAGGAGGAAACATGTTCTGAGGAAGGGAAAGTAGACATTGTCATAATCTTGTAAGTTACGAGATTATGGGGAGGCAATGAGGAAGTGCAAGGTTTGGGGATTGTGCATTTGTACCACAAATGTTTGAATCATTTATGAAACCTTTTGTTTTCTCTACTACAAAACCATAATTTTCAACTCGAATTTTTCTACTATGCCATCAATCTATCTAATTTAGTGTTCTTCCTAAACAACATGCTTAGGAAATGAATGGATTCTAATATGACTCTAATTTAAGCATCACAAATTTATTTGTTAGAATAAATAACCATGAACAAATTACTATATTAAAAATAATAATACCAAAATAATATGATAAAATTATGCCATAAAGAAAGTAAAGAAATACTCAACTTCAAATACACTAAAATTATGCAAATAATATAGTAGATATATCACTTATTATCATGTACATATACCAAAACTAAATGTGGTGAATTATTTGGACACCAAAATAATATATTATCGGATATATTTTTCTAACATAAAATATTAGAAAAGACCCAGCACGCGAGGTTGACAGAAATTTGAAAGACACTTCTACATAAACAAATTTTTCATTAAAGGAATAATGAAAAAGTCAAGGGAATGTTGAAAAGAGGTTGAAAATAATAAAGGAAGAATCAAAAACGACCCTAAACCTAACAAGGGGCACCACATTGGCAAAAAGCATGCCCTATCAAGTTTAGGGTCACCTTTTCTCAAATAATTTTCTAAATCTGTCATTTTCACTTTCTTTATAGATATTTTCATTTTTGTTTTTTTTTAAATTTAAAAATTATTTTTAAAAAATAAAAATATGTGAAAATTAAAAAATAATTAAAAGTAGAATTAATTATTTTCATTAAAAATATTTTGTAAACGTAAAAATGATAAAAATGAGAGTTTTTAATTTAGATGAATTGGCTCTGGCTCAAACCTATATAAACACAATTTTTTTTAATTAGTTTTTCTAACATTAAATCTAGTACCTTGGTTTGAATCCATATAAATGTAAATTTTTTTATATTTTATTTCTATTAGAGAAAAATAGTTACTAAACATAGTTTCATATTTGAAAATATTTTTTTATTTTTATATATCAAATGTGTTTTTACAAATTTTTTAAAGAAAATAAAACATGAAAATTATTTGGCCATTTTACCTAAAAAGTCCATTTTTAAACATTAATAACAGAATTGGGCCGTTTATTGGGTTATTTATCGGATTAGGCTGTTTTTCCAGAAAACGCTCTGACGTCAGCGCGCTTTAGTGTCCACATCAGCAAAACGCTCCCCCAGGGAAGCGTTTTGCCCTTGTAACGGTCAAAAATTTGACCGTTGACTTCCAACGGTCCAAAAAAAAAAACTATAAAAAGCCCCCCAAATCATTTTTTCACACAAAACTCTCACAATTTCTATAATTCTCTCAAAATTCCTTTCCCTTCATTTATTTTACACATAATTCTCTCATAATTCTCAACATTCTTTCAATATTCCCTTCAAAAATCTATCAAATTTCATTCAAATTTTCTCAAAATTCTATCAAAATTCTTTGTTTTATTTTTTTTTGAATTTAATTTTTTAAATTAAAAAAATCTGATCGTGTTAGCAATGGCCAGAGAATTAATCCGTCTCGATAATAAGCACATCTCCGTTGATCAAATGACAATGATAAGTGATAATTTTAAATTTCAATACTATTCGATATTTTTTAATTTATGAAAATTTAATTAAATTTGCAATACTATTTGATATTTTATTCATTTATGCAATTATAATTAAAATTTCAATACTACTTGATTTTTTTTATTTATGATGTTTGCATTAATTAGTTTATGCATTTTTAATTAAATTTTATTTTATAAATTTTTATAATAGTCTGTAGATCGGGTGTTGCAATGCTACATCTGTAATATGTTTGGTCCTCCATCGCCGTTGATCGAGAATTACTTGTGGGAAACGGGATTTTGGCACGTGGCCACGATAGGCCGGGGGTGCAAGTTGGACCCAAAACTAATCAGTGCGTTGATAAAGAGGTGGAGACCCGAGATGCACACTTTTCATCTTCCATGCGGAGAGTGTACTATCACTTTGGAAGACGTGCATTTGCAATTGGGATTGCCGGTGGATGGGTACACAGTCACCGGGTCTGCATCATCTACTGATTGGGGAGGCGTATGCTACGAGCTTTTGGGTGTTATACCGATAATATTAACGGAGGCCGGATCGAGATGGGCTGGTTATGAGACACATTCCCGGAGCCGAATAATGATTTGACTGAACTCGAAAGAATACGATATGCTCGGGCATACATTCTTGAGATGATTAGAGGTTATCTGATGCCGGACTTGTCACGAAACCTCGTACACCTGAGATGACTGCTGAAACTCGTAGATTTTAGAGCAGCCGGTGAATTGAGTTGTGGGCCTGCCGTGTTAGCAACATTGTACAAGGAAATGTGCAAGGCGACACGACCGAACAAAGCCAAAATAGGAGGTTGTCTATCACTACTGCAATCATAGGCATGGTTTTGCTTTCCATTTTTACGTCCTCGAGTGGACCACCCATATATATTTCCATTCATAACGAGGTAAATTTTATATTAGATTTTACAATTATTACGTAGATTTAGAATATAATTATATGCTAAAAATTTATTTAATTAGGTGGAACCATTCGGCGAGTTATGTCGGAATACCTACCTTCTCGAAGATATACGACTTATATTAGACCAACGATCAGAAGCACAAGTAAATATTAAATAAAATATATATACATAATAAAATAGTCGTTTCGTATTTAGTATTTAGTATTTAGTATTTAGTATTATGTATTATGCATATAAGTAATATTTTTATCATGTTCATATAGTTTCAATGGACACCATACAAGGATTCGGCAATTCGGGCAGTAATTCCGGATGGATTCCTTTAAAATCCAAACGTTTGGCATGTGAAGGTCCTATTGGTGAACTATGCTACCGTGGAGATGCACCAGTCAGATAGAGTATTGTGGCAATTTGGATTCCGACAACAGATTCCCATGGTACCCGAGGTGTTCGATGATGAGCACAAAGTCGATTTACGGTAATTACAAACGGATTGGCCGAGATTCTGGTCACACTATATCGAAATATGGGAAAATCGGTATGATTATATACCTACTTAGGAACCGATCATTGTTCCAGGGTTAGCGTACGTACCGGAATACATGCCATGATTTAGGATCCATGGCAATCCATATTTATTGTCGGAAGAAGAGAGGCGACGATAAATTCGTGCCCAAAGGGAACGACGGGGCGCTTTAAATCCAAGAAGAAAGGACGACGACACAAGCCCATCAACAGTGCCCACATAATCACCAAGCCCAACAGTCCAACTGACGACACCCACATTGCAGCCTTTTCAGATTATGCTAGGTGCGTATCCTAGCCCTTATATGCATCCTAACCCTTATATGTTTCCTTTTCCTATTCCTATAGTAGGTTGGAATCCATAGCCCGCTTCATCTTCGTTTCCGATTACTTTGAGTCAACCGCTGATCTATTGGCCGCCGTCGCATGAGGGATCGCACGACGCGCCATCAGGGAGCTCTTCTTTCTACCAATCCCTATCACCTTACAGGATTGAAACACTTTCGCCATGGGTGATGCAAACACTTCCGTAGTCATTATTCTATCAAGGTGGGTCACCCTCCCAACACCCACAACCAGATCCCCTACCGGAGGAACCACAACCTTCGCTGGAAGTTGATCCAAGGAGGAATCTAGCACGGACCCGTCGACGACCCCTATGTGGCACTGATTTCGACTGCCACGGATATTGATTTTTTTAATATATTTGTACAAACTTTTTAATATTGTTTCATTTAATAAAATAAAAGTTCTTTTGAATAAGACAATTGTAATACAATATAGTTTCATTTAATAAAATATAAATAATATAACATAGTTTTTTACGACAACTATCAACTATTTCGATTTGGACATGATCTACTTGTATGGCCTGGGTTTCTATACCATCCGCACAACTTCTGTTGATTGGTTGTTTCTCAGATATCCATATTGGTATGTATTGTAGTCGAGCAAGGTCGACCCTTTGGTTTGCAATGCAATTCTCTATCCGATAACAGCTTAAACTGAGCAAGTGATATAAGCGGCCACTTACGTTTATCTAGGAGAGGTGGTAAAAAGTGTCTCCACACGTTGTACATGGTTTCTAGTTTGTACACTTCGTCAACGTAGCTCATGAGATCTAGACGGAGATTCTGACAAGCTGCAATTACATGAGCGCATGGATAATGAAGTGCGTTAAACCACACTTCATTATATGAAGCGTCCCACCCACCATGCATCTTTTACAACGCCTTCTGCTTAGCTATCCAAGCCTTGCGGTAAGAGGGCGTATACCTCAACTGGCTACGAATATTGGCAATTAAGACCGGCACTAAAGTTTTGGGATTCGCCTTTACCGTCGATAGTATTAAGGTATCTAACATATCTGAATCCATCTTGGGCTGATCCTCCGAAACACCTGTCAATGAAGTACGCTAAAAAATGCAACAATACGTAATAACAGTACTATTAAAAAACTCTAAACAATTAGTGATAATGTACCGGCGACACATATATGTGGACCTTTGTACTTTTTCATCTCCGACAAGCCTGTCTTTTTTCCTCAACGAGGCCATAATTTTCCATGAATATGTACCGTCTTACACTGTACACTTGGCTTCAAACTTATCGGATTTGGATTTAACCACTTTGTAGTTAACCCCGTTCATGATGCTATATTGTTTTAAAGCACCAAGAAAACTATCTTTATTGGAAAACTCCTTACCAACTTCCAATTCACCCGAATCCAATGAGGAACTTGTACAGTCACACCTTTCGTGTGGTAGATCTGGAAACTCCAACGCATCATCTTGAGATAAATTGACATTATGCATGTGGGCTGGAGGCGAGTACGCCCTGAATTATGGATCTTCTTCTTTATCATCTAAACCCCCTTCAACATCTTCAGGTATGGTTGGAATAGGATCTGGTTCAGAAAATAATGCAACTTCTGCACCATCGGGGCTGGCCTCTCGAGGTGGATCCACATTGGATTCATCATCTGACCCATCATCATGTGCAACGTACAAGGTCCCCGCGCCGGTGGACGTCGTAGAGAGTGCATCATCCCTCCTTATGGACGTCTCACAATGTTTCCAATCAGATGTGGATTGCCAACCACTAGAAGTTGATGTCATTCTCCAGTACATATTTCCAACATCAAACATCGACCCACTGAGGTGCATGTCCCATCCACTAATGGAGTGTCGTGTAGGGGTTGGGTATTCCATACTGCTACTAATGTAACACCCCGTACCCGAGACCGTTTCCGGAGTCGGACACGAGGGGTTCACAGACTAAATTCGCTTACTATTGCAGTCCATTTTAAAATTTTTCCAGGCAGTTGGCTAACTGCGTCACTGTCACCTTAAAAATCATATCTTTAGTTTCACAACTCGAAAATCAGTTTCGTGATTTTTCCCTGAAACTAGACTCATATTCCCATCTACATATTTTTTTATAGAATTTTTGGTCGGGCCAATTAATACAGTTTATTAGTCAAAGTCTCCCATGTTACAGGGATCGACTACACTGACCTTTGCGCATTACGACTTGGATATCTCCCTGCACAGAGCTTCAATACTGATGCTGTTTGTTTCTATAGAAACTAGACTCAGAGAGGAATCGAGACATATATGGAATGACTCCTAATTATCTCTGGTTAATTTATAATGAATTTCCAAAGTCGGAACAGGGAATCCAGAAACCGTTCTGGCCCTGTCTCACGAGAACCTGAATATCTCTTAACATACTGTCCATATGATCATTTCGTTACTTTCCTATAAAAATAGATTCATCAAGGTTTGTTTACATAATTTATTCACTATTTAATTCTAATCCTACTATTTTTAGTGATTTTCCAAATCTACATCACAGTTGCTGCCAGCATCTGCCTTTAAGGTAGACTTTACCTATTTCATAGTTTCCATGATTCAACTAGCCCTTTTTGCATAAATAGCACAAATCATGATAGCGATTAACCATTCCATACCAAATGATTATAACATTATGCTCGAACATATATAAGCCATTTTTGCATGGCTATATACATTAACCAAAATATTCTTCCGCCACTAGTCTATTTTATACATGCCATAAGACAATCCGAAACATAGCAGTACCAAACAGTGGATAGTGATAGTGTGACTAGTTGCTGACGATCCCCGAGCCTGTAGCTTCGCAATGAGATCTATAAAACAGAGGAAACAGAGTAAACGGAGTAAGCATTACAATGCTTAGTAAGTTTTAAGCAGTGTCAACAGATAACAATCAAATTATAACATAGTTGTTCGTATTTTTATTTCACTCTTCCTTCGGGCATACCATCCCTTTACTGAATCTGCACATCTCATCATATACAATAGGCAGATAAACTTTCACATAAAAGTAAGCTCATGTGACATAGATATATCGTATGATTTCACATCATCTCTCACACTGATCCGATGTCACATAATCATAGGAATAGTCTCATAGATTGCTCTCGTATGCATCACATAACTACCTTATGATTTAGTGCAAATCAAGCTCACATATAAACTTGGAGTACATACCTGTTTAACCTTTCGCATTGAATATATTTATAAGCAATTATTATTACGAAGTGTTACCCGGACATAATCTCCACACGAAGTTATCGGGTCTTACCCGGACAAAATCCCCACACGTAGTCATCGGGTCTTTAGAGCTCGGATATAGTACAAGCACGAAGCTTAAGGACATTAATCAGTGATAATATTCTCGCATAAAGCCTGCGGGGTTTTAACCCGGATATAGTACTGACACAAATGCCCTTCGGGACTTATCACATTTATACACTTTCACATCCATCACGTTGGCCACTCGGCCCTGTCACATATATATACACTTCCACATTCATCACATCGGCCATTAGGCCTTATCACATATATACACTTTCACATTCATCATATATACACTTTCACATTCATCACATCGGCCATTAGGCCTTATCACATATATACACTTTCACATTCATCACATCGGCCATTAGGCCTTATCACATATATACACTTTCACATTCATCATATATACACTTTCACATTCATCACATCGGCCATTAGGCCTTATCACATATATATACACTTTTCACATTCATCACATCGGCCATTAGGCCTTATCACATATATACACTTTCACATTCATCACATCGGCCATTAGGCCTTATCACATATATACACTTTCACATTCATCACATCGGCCATTAGGCATTATCACATATATATACACTTTCACATTCATCACATCGGCCATTAGGCCTTACTATCATTTCATATTCGAATACTCATAAACTTACAATATCACGATTTAGAATTCAAGTATGGGTTTAATCAATAGCTTATGAGCAACTAAAACAAGTTTATCAAGGTTCACAACATAATCTCAAATTCAGCACAAGCTGTTTTTCCTGAGCAATAGTCACTAAATTATTTATAACTGGAGCTACAAAACTCCAAATCACTTTCCGTTAATTTTTACTGAATATAGACTCGTATATATTCCATCCATAAAATTTCCAGAATTTTATGTTTGGCCAATCAATACCAGATTTTTCTTAAAATTTCCCCTGTTTCACTGTTTGACTAATCTGACCACTCTTCACTACGAATCAAATTTCTCATTTTACAGAATTCAAAATCTGTTGTATTTGATTTCCTTTGAAACTAGACTCATTAAGGAGTCTAAGCATATAAATTTTATCTTATAACCATTTTTGTACAATTTATAATGATTTTCTAAAACAGAACAGGGGATTTCGGAGTCATTCTGACACCGTATCACACAACTTTAAATATCTCATTATCGGAAATTCCTTTGCTTACACGGTTTCTTTTATAAGAAACTAGACTCATTAAGCTTTAATTTCATGTCTCATTTAGCCTCTAATTCAAGTCCATGAATTTATGGTGATTTTCTAAATTCACGTTACTGCTGCTGTCCGAAGCAGACTATTTCAAATTACCCTTAAATTCCCAAGCTCAAACACTTAAGAACTTACCATTTGAGCTTAGAACATATCATGGCCACATCTTATCTTATTAAATCAACTCATCATGTCCTATTATAATTGAATTTATTCAACGTTTAAACACTTAAAACTTACCTCGGAAGTGGTCGACGATTAGATATCCACGGCTATTCGTTTACTTTCTCTTTTCCCCTATCCGACTTTGATCCTCTAAGCTCTTGAGCTTAACAACCAATATGCAAGATATCACATATACATAACTTAGCTTATGAGAACATATGTATTACATCATAAACACATCTTTTACCAATTACCTCACTTAAGCCAAATTTTTATGATCAACCACAAAAAAAATATACCACAATTCATACTTCCAAAATGAGCTACTTCCATGGCCGATTATATTTCATCATTAACATATCTCATTTTCGAATCATATAATCAATATCACATACACATCACCCAAACACAAATCATACCTATCATATAACAAGCATAACAAAATAAACCAACCATGTCAAATATAACCATAATTTGATCAAACCTTGAAACCGAACTTAACAAAATAAACAAGCCATTGAATGATTAGAACTTGAACTAACCACCTTCTTTATACATAATTTTCCAAAAATTTCAAGGTACTTACCTCTTCCAAACCTCAAAATTCTAAGTTTAATCTAGTTTGAACTAATCATCTCAAACATGCATAGATTTTCAAGAATCATTCAATACATACCTCATTCTAGCCATCTTCTAAGCCAAAAATCAAGGCAACCAAACCTTCTTCTCCCTCCCTTTAGGCTACGGCAATGGAGGACAAGGATCAACCCACTTTTGATTCAATTTTCTCTATGACTGAATGCACTTACCTCAAATTTTTAGCTTGCTATCTTGCCAAAATCCTCAAAACATATTTCTTCCTTCTATCATTTTTTTCGGTCAAGAAGAACCGATTTCTTCTTTTCTTTCCTTCTCAAGTCACGGCAATGGGGGGGGGAGAACATGGATGAGACAACTTTGTTCTCATCACCCCTCCCTTTTCATTTCTTTATTACTAACCCTTTATTATATTCTTTCTCCCATAACACACTAACACAACATGTTTCCCACATGTTTCACCCCATAACATTTTGTCCACTCTCATGCTCATGGCCGGCCACTACTAATTAGGGGGGAAATTAACATGCAAGTCCCCCCTTTTTCTTACATGCACTGATAGATCCTTATGCTTTGACCTATCACATTTCAAAATTTTCTCACATAAGTCCTATTTACTAAAATTCACCTACAATTAAACAAAATTCAAATATGAAATTTTCACACATGCATATATACATATAATAAGCATCAAATATGACAGCTAATTATTTTTATGACTCGGTTTAGCGGTCCCGAAACCACTTCTCGACTAGGGTCAATTTTGGGCTGTCACAACTAAACACGGGCGCTTCCGTATTTTTCCACCTACTAATGGAGTGTCAGGCTAGGGTCGTGTATTCCTCTCGACCAGTAGTAAATGTTGAAGCTGCAAATGCATCATTTGGCGATGAAAATTGCACATATAACTCAAGATAGGGTAATCCACTAGCGAGATGAGTTTGCACCATTGTCGCCAAGCTACGAGCGCCTTTGATGTCGAATGAGTCATATGTCACAGGATCAACTGAAGCACAAAATTGATACTTAATAGACAAAACTTTCATTGGCGTCGTTCCAAAGATTTTACGCCTAATTCTTTTACGAAGTTCTGTCAAATCTATGTTCTGGTTAAAAACCAGTCTCGCTGTGTTTTTTGATAAAAAACAACATCGTTCTCGGTGTTACAGACCACACCATCATAGTAAATAACATCACTAATACGTTCACTCATCTTCAATTTCTTTTCTTCTTAGCCTCTCTAATTTTTTTTGCTGTAAGTTATGCAACCTGAGAATAAAATTTGGCTCATTTATAGCCTAATTTTTCTACGAACTACTGTAGCAAAAGAGCATCCACGTAGGAGCTTTTTTCAGAAATTTTGTTGATAGTGCCTGCTTGAAGCATTTTTGACACTATTTGTTCAGAAATGTCTACTTAGAATTATTTTTCTAGGAACTACTGTAGCAAAAGAGCGTCCATGTGGGAGCTTTTTTCAGAAATTTTGTTGACAGTGTATCCTGCTTGAAGCGTTTTCGACACTATTTGTTCAGAAATGTCTACTTAGAATTATTTTTCTACGAACTACTATAACAAAAGAGCATCTACTGGGAGCGTTTTTCAGAAATTTTGCTGATAATGCATCCTACTTGAAGCGTTTTTGACATTATTTGTTCAAAAACATCTACTCAGAATTATTTTTCTACAAACTACTGTAGCAAAAGAGCGTCCACGTGGGAGCTTTTTTCAGAAATTTTGCTGACAGTGCATCCTGCTTGAAGCGTTTTCGACACTATTTGTTCAGAAACATCTACTCAAAATTATTCTTGCAGAAACCCTAAACCCTAAACCCTAAGACAGAAAAAATATTGCTTATATGTTTTTCCTAATACCCTAAACACAAATTTATTTAAAAAAACTAAACCCTAATTTAATCAATTAACCCTAATACCCTAAACTCTAATTTAGTATTTAGTATTTAAAATTAATAGTTAATTTAATGAATTAACCCTAAAACCCTAATTCAATTATTTTTTCCCTAAACCCTAAACTTAGCATAGTGCTAGTATGTATATATGCTGCAATTATGTTATCTTTGAGAATTTCTTTTTTGTGTAAGTATGTTGGAATTTAATAATTAAAAAAATCAGAAATGAGCTTGTTACAAGGTAAAAGAAACTTAGCCGGTGGATCAAAAATAAAATGATCTAAGCCATTAGTAAGGGAAAAAAAACCTAAACGCTGAAATAGTCGAATTACCAAGTTGTTTACACAATAAGAGTTATTTTAGGGTTTTTTACTAAAATATTATAAGAAATAAAATATTAAAATAGTATGTTTAAACGATTATGTATCAATTAACCCTAAATTAATCAATTAACCCTAAATTTAATTAATTAACCCTAATTTAATCAATCCCTAATTTAATCAATTAACCCTAATACCCTAAACTCTAATTTAGTATTTAGTATTTAAAATTAATAGTTAATTTAAACCCCAATTCAATTAATTTTTTTCTAAAACCCTTAAATTCTAAACTTTAAAAAAATCCTAACCTTAAAAAAATCATAACCCTAAATCAATTAAACCCTAAGAACCCTAACCCTAAAAAACACGTGCAAAATACTTCCTTGGGGAGCGTTTTTGTCCACGTCAGCAAAGCGCACCCTCAGGGAAGCGTTTTCTACTGACGTGGACAAAATGCTCCTCCAGGGAAGCGTTTTGCTGACACGTACTCTGAAAACGCGCTGACGTGGACGTGTTTTCGTGAAAAATGGTCTAATCCAGTAAATAACCCCAAAAATGACACATTTTCGTAATTAAATTTAAAAAAGGGCCTTTTTAGGTAAAATACCAAATTATTTTCTAAAAATAAAAAAAAAATTCAGAAATGAGGCCTAAATTGTTTTTTTCATACATCATTCTTTGAAAATTGTAACTTTCAAAATGACACCTTTTTATTTATTTATACAAATGAATCCAAAATTTGACAAGACGTACCATGTATAAAACACATTTGATGGGATGTATTTTTCATCTATGTGGTACATCTTGCTAGAATTTTTTAGTTTTTATTTTTCAGGTTTTTTTTAAAGCATTTTTTACATTAGCAATAATAGAGTCTCTATTTAAAGGTAATGGAGGTTATGGAATATTTAATATATCATTATTACTAATATTTGAAAATTTAACATAAATTTTGTAATTTTAACTATATTTTATTATTTAATATAAATTTATTACTATTAAACTGATGATGAAATTATTTTTTAGAGTAAATTACATCAATTGTCCTTTAACTTTGATTAAAATTACATTTTACTCATCGAATCTTAAAAAAAAAAAATTAAATTTGTCATTAGCATTACCGAAATATTACAAAATTGTCATTTGAACGTTAGTTGTCGTTAATAAGGTTATGGTTGTCTCATATGGTGTGTTACTTTGCCACTTAGGATACAATTAGTTTCAATTTTTGTAGAAAAAAATAAACAAATAATTTAAATTGTTATATGTTTAAACCCTAAGATAACTAGTAAACAAACTCAACCTATTTCTTTTTTGTTGCAACCTTGGAAACCATGAAGGGAAGAAGAAGAAGAAGAAGAAGAAGAAGAAGAAGAAGAAGAAGAAGAAGAAGAAGAAGAAGAAGAAGAAGAAGAAATGGGCTACCCATTATGATTTCATATGCTATTGTGGAAACCCAACCAATTTAAGAATATTCTGGTCTAACGGCAACCCAAGTAGGAGGATTTTGGTTGTAAAAACTATGGCAAAAGGGTATTAAAATTCTTGCCTTTTTTCTTTTTTTTCTTGGTATCATCCACCATTGATCGCTTGTTTTAGAATTGTTCTCCTAGGGTTGTTGAAAAAAATGAGAACAATGGAGAATGAAAGAAGAAGATAGAGAATAATATGGTATAGTTTGTAACGACCTGAAAGTCAGTGATGCCAGAAAATATGGTTTCGAAACCTTATTTCCTTAAATCGGACTCGTAAATATTATTATTAAATATTTACAGAGTTGTATGTACAGTGAATTGATTTTCAATTAGGTAATGTTGTCAAATTAGTAGAAAATTAAGGTACAAAAACTACCGCAAAAGCATCAAAAGTTAAAATTCTTAAGAATCTTGTATAAGAATAATACTAAGGGACAATTAAAGAAAATTAACCATTATCCTATTGATAATGGACGATATTATATGAGTAAAGGGTATTGCATTTAGTGGTATCAAAGCTACAGGTTTAGCCGATTCTCGAACTATCAAGCTCAGAATTGAGTTTAGAGGTACATGCCATCTTCGAGTTGAGTCTAAGTTGAGATTTGGATATTGATGAATAAATTCTTTTGTTTGATAGTTTAAAATGTCAGGGGAACTGAGAAACAATAATAATGATGACATGAATAATAATGGTCACTCTGTTGAGAGTGGAAACAGGCTCGGGGTCGAAGCACTTAGTGAAAACTTAGCCAGTGTTTGACAAAATAGAATTGTGAGATCTTGAGAAGAAGATCGAGGTAATTAGGGAATATCCCTCAAGATAGCGAAAATCTTTCAAAGAATAGCGATAAATACTCCACAAACTACTTCAGCAACTACAACTAGACAAGCCCCAATAAAAGAACTATGAAAGTACGGTGCCATAGAGTTTATGGGAATAAAAGGAGACGATCTATTGGCAGCTGAGTTGTGGCTAGAGGCAACGAATCGAGTATTTCAACAATTAGAATGCACACTTCACAAATGTATTATGTGTGTTGTTTCTCTTTTGTAAGGAGAAGTATATACTTGGTGGCAAACTATTATTCGACCTGTGCTCACTCATCAGATTGAATGAGATTTCTTTTAGCCTGAATTCTTGAAAAAGTATATGGGTGAACTGTACCTAGAGGACAAAAAAGCAAGAGTTCCTATTGTTAAAGCAAGGTGAGATGCAGTAATTAATTATGAACGCAAATTTCTGTGACTCAATAAGTATGCTCTAGAACTTGTTCCGAATGAAGAAGAACGTTGTAAGTGATTCCTCTGGGGAATGCAAGATAAGCTTCAAGTTCAGATAGTCTCACAAAAAATAAAAGAGTTTGCTGGTCTAGCTAAATGAGCGAAAATGGTTGAACAAGCCTTAGGCTTAGATAAGGAAGATGGGTCTCTTCAAGTATTTGGAAAGAGAGTAGAGGCTACAGGATCACAACATCTGCTTAAATGAACTAGGGATTCTTAAGTTTTTAGGAAAATAGTTCCACCAGATATCGACTCTGAGAAAGATCAGGTTAAACAACCATTAGTATCTATTGGCAATGTTAAGAAGTCGAAAAAGGATATAACTATTTCGAACTATGAACTTTTAGGTAGAAAACCCAGAAGTGAATGTTGGAAGAAAATGGGATCATATTTTTTATATGGATCTTTAGAGAATATTGCTCAAAATTGTCCAAGAAATGTTAATAATATTCCTGTCGCTACCCAAAAATCTATTGTAACAGCCCGTTTTCAATGAAATCAGAACAATAGTTTTGAGACCAAAAATCTGACGTGAAAATGTTTATTTTATTATTATTTTAAGGTTTACAGTATGTTAGTATTACCGTATAAAAATTTTGTTAATAAATTTTACCGTTTGCATGCTTAATTTGATAAAAAGACTAAATCGCATAAAGTGCAAAACTTGAGTTCTATTGGTTAAAGGTATCAAATGACTTTGAGATTAAATAGTTGAGGGTTTTATGTTGCAATTAGACCATATAATTTTCTAGTGGACTTTTATGGCCACTAAAATGAAATTATAAAGGTTAATTAATAAGGCTAAAGTTGTAAATTGATAATTAAAAGATAATAAAATATAGAAAACAAAAAAAAATGTTGCATGTTCATCTTTTCAAGTGAAAATTGAAGGAGAAGAAGTGATGGAAGCTTGAAACATTCGGCCAGCCCTATTTTGCTTGCATGTGAGTAGTTTTTGTCTCGTTTTTAATGATTTCTATGTTTTCGGGATCGTTGTAGATTAATCTAACTAGCCTGCAGACAAATTTGTAAAACTGTTAAAAGATTAGGGTTTGCCATGAATGAATATAGGTTGTTTTCGATGTTTGAATAAAATAAGTATTGAATTGAGCTAAATTTATTCGTTTAGATTAAGAGAAACGTCGTACGACTTTAGATCGGGGCAAAGATAAAGTTTCGAAATAGTCGCCTCCGCATCTACGTTTAATTGTCAAGTTAATTTCGTGTAATTACATTGTATTTGTGTGCCTTTATTTGAAATATACATGTATTGTGGACTGCTATATATATATCAATTGCATATTCAACGATGTTATGTTGACTACCGAGCCCCATTTGAACCTTAGGAATTCGTAGGATACAAGTGACATGTCAATAGGGTTTACATGATTTGGGTGCTAGTCTTGAACGTCTTACCGTTGGCTGAGCTTTGAAATGTGTTGCGGATACTCCACACCTATGTGAGCAGCATCATGTAGTTACGTTCCGACCCACAGCTTGTGTGAGCAGGCCCATTTTCACAGCTCGTGTGAGCATTCTGATTTACAACTGTGTGAACATTCTATTCATAGCTCGTGGAAGTATACATGTATAGGAATTGATAGATTACAATTATCTGAGTTAGCACACTGTATGTGAGCTATCCCGGGAATCCAACAGTATTCTAAATGGTTCAACGGGCATGATTTGTAAGAGAATAGTAAGAGTTCGATATGAACTAAGACATGAACACTTCTAAATTTCCTCTAATTGGTGATACTAAATTAATGAAAGTTGAGATGTATGATATATGCATATGATACATGATTAAATCTTGTGATCATCCATGATTAAATTGTTTATGTTATATGCTTATATGGCTAACATGTTTCGTGTAAATGCTTAGGCTTTGGCCAAGTGTGGTTGGATTATGCCATGTTTAACTTAAATAATATGTGATGAAATAGTAAGCTAAGTTTTACATTATATGAACTTACTAAGCATTTATGCTTACTCTGTGTTATTTTTTGTGTTTTTTTTAGTGAATCGGAAGCTCGTTCGGGTTGGAAGCTTGTTGGAGTTATATCACACTATCCATCGGCTAAATCAGTAGATTTTGGTGTTTCTAAGTTTTGGTTATAATGGCATGTATAGGTGTTTTTGTTTAATGTTTTAGCCATTTATTTTGGTTTGTGTTTATGGCAATTTGGATGGTGAAATGGTTCTAATTTTGGCATGTTTATATTTAGCCTTAAAATGGTTGATATAGTGGCTTATGATGCTTGAATGATTGAAGATGGAATGGTAGTTAAAAATGTATGTTGTAAATGGTCTTGTGATTTGTTTGGATGTGTTGTTCTGGTATATTTATTATAGATGACATATATGGCTATTGGTGCTAGATGTTAAATGGCATATTTGGTATTTTTGGTGTGAAATTTGATAGGTAAACAAAGTGGTAAGTTTTGACATAAAATTTGAGGCATATTGGTTGTATGAATATTTACCATATTGGGATAGCTTGATTATGCATGTTTTTAGTGCAATTTGAAGGCTTGTTCATATATGAAAATTTGATTGTAGGTATAGGCTTGAATGGGTGAGAAAAATGGCTTGGAAATGACTTATTTTTCTTTCACATTGGTAGAGACACGGGCGTGTGTCTCAGCTGTGTGTGACACACGGCCATGCAACACGGTCGTGTGTTACCTGTAGCTTTCAAAGGGTTGCAAGTCAGGTTGTTACATGGCCTGGCACATAGGCGTGTGATGCCATTTCAAAAGGTACACGACCTGGCACACGGGCATGTGGCTTGGCCATGTGACCCAAGTCAGAGAGTTACACAGGTACAAACACGGGTTGGGACACGACCTTGTGTCCTTACTTTGAATGTCCACACGGTCTGAGACACAGACATGTCTCTCGGCCATGTGAGTCATACGGCAGTGTGACCTCAGCAGTTTGAAAATTTTCATTTTTTATGAAAAATTTTATATATTTTCGGTTTAGTCCCGATTTGTTTCTAATGTGTTTTAAGTGCCTCGAGGGTTCGAATAAGGGACAATATGTATGTCTTTGATTGGTTTTAGTATGATTGATGTTATGAATTAAATGTTTTAAATTTTTGATTGTTTTGAATCGAAATCTCTAGTAATACTCCGTAATCCTATTCCGTTGATGGATACGAGTTAGGGGTGTTACATCTATTCTGACAGAAAAAAGTCAAAGAAACATTATGGGTGAATCAGTAGCACGAGTATTTGGTACATAATTTTAAGATTTAAGAGCAATTTACTTGTTTATAAAATTATGTTATCTGCAGGATGGTGAATTAAATGAGTTCATAATTATCGCATAAATTGAGTTGTGACTATGGGTATTCGGTATGAAATTAAGTTGGATTATGATATATATATAAGGTATTGGAATGATGGATTGAGATTGATAGAATGTGAATTGAATTTATAAAGAAATTGGAAACTGGTTATGCTTCAGTTTATCCAATGATGCACTGTGTGTGCTAGTATAGTTACTTCGATTTATTCGATGATGCGCTTTGTGTGCCAGTATAGTTGCTTTTCTTTCTTCGATGATGCATTATGTGTGTCAGTATAGTTACTTGGGTTTATCCAATGAAGCACTGTGTGTCAGTATAGTTATTTTGATTTATTTGTTGATGCACTGTGTGTGCCAGCATAGTTACTTCAAATTTTCTGATGATGCACTGTGTGCCAGTATAATTACTTCGATTTATCCGTTGATGCATTGTGTGTGCCAGTATAGTTACTTCGGTTTCTCCAATGGTGCATCGTGTGTGCCAGTATAATTACTTCGATTTATCTGATGATGCACTGTGTGTGCCAGTATAGTTATGGTTTCTCTGATGATGCACTGTGTGTGTCAATATAGTTGCTTCGATATATCGAATGATGCGCTGCGTGTGTTCTAAAAATAGTTACTTCAGTTTTACTCGATGATGCACTTACGTGCTAGTATATGTGTGTCGATTCATCTGGTGATGCATTCATGTGCCAGTATGATTGTTTTGGTTTTAGACAAAGATACAAGTAGGTTAATCTATGCAGTTGATTTAAGTTTGAGTTAGGTTGATAAAGTTATAACATAAGAATGATTTAAAGGAAATAGGAATTGGATTGAAATCAAGATCCGATAATTTGAATGTAAATTGCGGTATATGACTATCGATAGTATGTGAAAAACTATATGATACAAGTAAACTAGCCTATGAATCAATAATGAGAGATAGTGAGTGGATTGATGCAATTAAAAAAAATGAAATCTCAGTATCCCCACCTCTTTCTAGGTAAATTTTAAGGATGAAATTTCTAAAAAGGAGGTAGAACTGTAACGACCGAAAGTTAGTGGTATAGGAAAGTGTAGTTTCAAAACCCCATTTTCATAAATCAGACTCATAAATATTATTATTAAATATTTACAAAGTTTTATTTAAATTGAATTGAATTTCGGGTTAGGTAATTTTATTGAATTAGTGGGAAATCAAGGTACAATGACTAAATTGCAAAAGTGTCAAAAGTTCAAATTCTTAAGAATATTGTATAAGAATAAGTCTAAGGGACCATTTAAGCAAATTAACCATTATCCTATTGATAATGGACGGTATTATATGACTAAGAGGTGTTACATAGTGTTTTGGTTATTTGCATTGGAATGTGGGTTTTAAAATGAATGAAGTATATATTCTTAAAGTATTAAATTTTTGTGAAATTTAGGTTTAAAAGTTGTAATAGTATTATGGTGGGGGTGAAAATTAGGGTTTAATATTGGTTTTATTTTAGAGAAAATCTTAATGAGTTGATTTAGGGTTTAATTTGGGAAGGTAGCAACTAAAAAATTGTAATGGGTTTTTGGTTTATGAAATTGAAGATGGAAGATGGAAGTTTCCATTTCAAATTCATAAACCGATATATGGACTTTGAGAAATTACCTTTTTTTGTCAAGTGAAAATGCAAATGTATAGGGATTCAAAAATTTTGTTGTTCATATTTTGAATATTCAAGTGATTCTATTGAACATCAAGTTAGAAAAATATTGTTAATGGAAATCATAAGCAAAGAATAACATAGAAAATTTGACATCATTAGAAAATATGCAATATCAATAACCAATTTAACTTAATTTATCAGTAGGCTTTAGGGTTTCACAAAAGAAAAGTTAATTGTTTGAAGCTTTAAATAGATATTGTGCACCTAATGTATCTTATATGGTAGAAGAAATTTTCCTATAACTTAGGGTATTTCAAATTATTTGAATTATTGACAAATTTACAAAAAGAAAGTCTTAATCTGCTGGCTAGGCACCCTAAGTCTAGATTTGTTCCAAAATTTAGTTACAAAAAGGAATAACACCTTCTGCTTAAGTTCTAACAGTTGCACAAAATTGAGTTCCTTGAACCCATATTCCCTAACATTTTTTCAAAATTAATTACAAAATAAACTTGGACACATGCACTCAGTCCAAGCATTGCCTTTTTTATCCATCAGGTTTAGCAGGTTGGAGATAATAGACTGTTATGAAGAAGGCATTTATGTAATGGTTGTAGGTTGTCTAACTTCTTGTCTCTTGAATGGCATCTTTTCTTTAGGATGATGGACTTGCATTACATGTTAGAGAAGGTATTGAAGGTTAAAATCATAAGTTTTTTGCCAAGTTGGGAGAGGTTGTTATTGGATATAAAAACCAATTGTAGGTATTCTAACCTACAAACAAAAGATAAAGTCAATTGACTGAATTGTGATAAAAAGAAACCTAAATTAGAAATTTTCATGAAATGGATAGCATACTTACAAGAGGGTTTTGACCAACTTCTCATTTGCAAGTCCTCTTATTGTGTCTAATCTTTCCAATTTGTTGCACTTCATTTGAA
This sequence comes from Gossypium hirsutum, assembly GCF_007990345.1. Taxonomy (NCBI): domain Eukaryota; kingdom Viridiplantae; phylum Streptophyta; class Magnoliopsida; order Malvales; family Malvaceae; genus Gossypium; species Gossypium hirsutum. The sequence continues at coordinate 16,029,146 of NC_053432.1, forward strand.
GCCATTTTGTATTGAACTTTGGGTTTGTTTGTGCTTCATCAACTTCTTTCCTCCTATTCTTACTTGGTCTACCAGATGGCCTTCTTAAGGATAGAGGCAGTATTGGCTCCATGTTTGGCACAGGAGCCCACTATTTAACTCCCTTAATAGGGCAAATGAAATTGGAGTAGATGCTAAGTTAAGTGAACTAGGTATAGCAGTGCTCCATGTATGTTTTAGGACTTTCATTGTTGAGTTGAATGAAAGGAACAACATGTTGGAAGGGGATGCTTGTTAGGTCTCATTGCTTGCAAGAGCAGGAATGTAAACCTAGGTCTACCAAATATTGGTTGCCTAGATCACATGCAACTTATGTACCTTCTACTTAAAGTGATTTGATGTGAGTTGACAATTTCCATGTCCCTTGAAAATAGATCTAAGAACCAGCACCATGATGCACGATTCTCACTTTCAACTATAGCATATGTAATAGGATAGATTTCATTATTTTCATTTATCCCAACACTTGCCAAAAGGTAACCACTATAGTATCCCTTCAAAAAGCACTTATCTAAACTAATAATCCTCTTACGACCAACCTTATAACCATCTTTTCATGCTTGCAAACATATATACATTCTTTGAAATAACATATCATTTAGGGATCAAACTGTAGTGGTACCGGGATTTTAGATCTTAAGCTCACCTAAGTACTCATTAATCTTTTCATTTTGCTCTTTTTGACCACCCTCAATTAGTTTGACTGCTTTATTCTTGTCCCTAAGTAATATATGCATGGATGGGGTGAAATTTATTAAAGTTAATTCAACATAGCTGCCAATTTTCAAGTTTGGGAGATCATTCGACTTGAGATAAATTTTTGGATGGGATCGAGGCATTTATGGGTTGAGATGTCTGCATAGCGTTTGAGGAACTATCTCTTATCTTCGAAACACACTTTGAATGACTCGATTTTGAGCCCGAAAGATCAAGTTATGACCGTTTTAATGAAGACTATGCGAGCAAAATTTTCGAACAAGATTATTACAGGAAATTATGAGTTTTGGGATTTAATTCTATTTTAAATCATATTGGGATTGAGTTTAAGGCCTAATTTTGATTATATATGATCCCAATATTGTATCTATTAGGTTTTATTATTTTATTATTTATTCCACAATTTAGGATATTTTTGAAGGATTTAAAATTACTTAAAAGTTTTATGTTTCTTTGTCAACAAGAAAATTTAGTTATATTAAAACTACTTCTTTTTTAGATTAATTAGAGTTTCATTGTACTTGATATTTTTATTTGGATGTGATTAGCTAGCCTATATAAAGACCACTTTATTATCTGTTAAAGGCATTGATTTATTCATTAATAAAATTTTCAACTCTTAGAGTTAATCTCTTTTGTGCAAGATTGCTTCCTTGTAACTTTTAGAAGCGATTTTTCTTCTCAATTTTCTTTAAGAAGTCATGGAATCCAACATTTAATTGAAATTTTCCAAGGACTATTTCTTCTACAGTTTATTAGAGCTTTTAATTGAAAATTTTAGGGTTTATATCTTAAAGGTTTTAGTTGAACAACTATTTTCTATTAATATCCATCAATTTATTCGATCCATCTTCGACCTTTTAATTTATGTTTTCTTTATTTATCTATGTTTTGAATCTTTATTTTTTTATTCTTGAAGTTATTCTTTTATTTGTTTTCGTTTTCTTTGGTTCTAAATTTGTTTGTTTCTTCTTTAAGGTGAGATTTGAATATCTTTTCGAGTTGAACAACTTAAATATGATCTTGGTCTGTAACACCCTTAACCTGATCTGATCAGCTGAATCCAGATCTTGGGTATTACCACACAAATACAAACACAATCTTAATTTACTTAAACAATTTACAGATAAATACAACTTAATTAACTACAAAATCTCAAACTAAATTACATAAGTAAATATAATGAGTAAATACAGATACAACACGAGGTAATTAAATTAGAATGATATCCAAACTTGAACCCTAATTTATTACAGAAACCCAAATTGAATTTCTAAGGAGTATTATAGTCTTTGAACACATCGTCAACTTACTCTATATGCATAACAGCCTAATACATCACTCCTTAGGCATAGTCCTAGCATCGTCCCTTTAGGCGCAGACTCATATCAATTCACATGTAATAAAACACACACTCATATAAGTTTGTAAGAACTTAATGAGGAAAAAATCATTTACCTATGTAATTTTTGCACATCTCATCTGATAACTTATTTAGATGATCATGTCATTTTGAATCTTCAACTTAGTCACTACGAATACTCCCTCAATTTCTATTCTCATTTACACGTCAGATACTATACCTTTTTCAGAACTCATTTCTTACCCATCAACATCTTTGATATGCCACTTACCTCTTTCAATCTGATCTTTCATAAGTCTTTAGACGTTTCCTTTATAGAGGTCCATATGACCGAAATCTTGTATACATTCTTTTAAGCCCTCATTCCATAATTCATGTTTGATCACATATACAAATAACATTGACATTCCTTCTAATATTCAGTTAGAAAAATCTTTATTCAGAATATGCTTCTTTTATGTTTACCCATCACCTCTTTTATATCTCATCACTTCATTATTCACAGTGAAATCTTGGTCTTGTTGTAACACACAAAGACACTGTGCCTTTTCGATCTTTGTAATCACACTTATAAGCCATATTGGAGACGCCACAAGGGCACTGCTTTCAGATTTCACCATGTACATCGTTCTTTCAAGTTTTTTCCACAAAGACTATCACGTTAGATTTTATCACACAAGCTATTGATTCATTATTCGCCACATAGGTGATTCTTAAGAGTGCGCCACGAAGGCGTTCCTTACGGAGTTTTCCACAAAGGCATTCCTTTCATATTCCACCACAAAGGATTTCTTTCCTATTACACAACAAAGGCTTTCTTTCATAATACGCCATAAAGGCTTTCTTTCATATTACACCTCAAAGGTTTTCTTTCATATTACACCACAAACGCTTTCTTTCATATTATACCACAAAGACTTTCTTTTATTTTACACCATAAAGAATTTCTTTCATATTATGCCACAAAGGTTTTGTTTCTTGACTTGTTTACGATATAGATTTTCCTAGCTTACCTTATGTGAGGTTTGCCCATCATCGTCCTAGGACATGTAGAGAGCCCCACTGGGCAATAACCTTTATTTAGTTCCTCTTCAAAGGGTGCCATGACCATGGGATTTTCCTTTCAGAGATCGTGTTTAAAGTCTCGACGGACCCCCTTTAGACTCCACCGCGAGGATAGACACAGACTCTCTTGACAGGCCTTTCATGTATTGACACAATTCACCTTCATCTTTAACTCCACAAATTACTCTTAACAGAGCATACCTATAGCATACATCTAAGACACACATATACGACCAAACCTGTAACATCTCTTACCCGAGTCTAAGGCCGGGGCTGGGCACGAGGCATTACCATACGTAACCACATGCATACAATCATTTCCAAGTCACCAAGACTTGATCAAATTTAAAACTTTTTCTAACCTTGTTTAAACTCCTTAATGTGGGCCTACGAGGCCTCAAACTCTCATTGGAAACCATTCGGAATCATCTCAAGTCCTTAAACTGACTTAATAAAAATGACTTTTGAAATAGGGCACACGCCCGTGTGGTAGCGTAACACGCCCATATGTTCATTATAACATGGCCGTACTGATGGCCCGTGTGACACACAAGGCCTAAGCCTCTAGGGACACGCCCATGTCCCATGCCTGTGAGAATTAAATTATAAATTCAAACCTACAGGGGTTTTCACACAGCCTGACACACGCCTGTGTCCCTGGCCTGTGTCTAAAAATCTTGACATTCTGTTTCTGACGTCAACAATCCTTAAGGGTCACATGGCCAAGGCACACACCCGTGTGCTAGACCGTGTCTTTCACATGGCTGAGACACACGGTCATGTCTCTACCCATGTGTTTGCTACCATGCTTACTGACTCGAATTGTTTACGTGCAGGGGACATACGGCCGGACAACACGCCCATGGGGCTAGTCGTGTGTCACAAACAGCCTAAACACACGCCCTTGTGTCTACTCGTATGGGCAACATAGGTCTATTTACCAAGCCCTTTGCCACCCTGAAACAAAAAATAACAACATCCATCATGCTAAAGATCATCATAATATGATTCCCCAATCCAACAACCACATCTAAGGCCTTTACACATTTCATATTGACTAAAACAACCAACAAATTACCCATTCATGAAATAACCTCTTGTATTCATATAACAACTTTCAACTTTAGCCATTTCCATGTCCTGATACAAAATGAATCAAAATGCTAAAATAAGCCAACACATTTGGCCGATTAACAATGACACAAAATTCTAAAGTCATGATCCTATACATGCCATAATCAAAATAAATAGATCTAACTATACCAAGTGCTTCGATTGATAGTGTGACCGATGCCTCCGATGTCCGTTGATCCACGAGCTAATTAGGCGGCACTATAAGAAGATGGAAAGGAATAGAGTAATCATAAAGCTTAGTAAGTTGCATGAAAATAAATATAATGACAACTTTACCAATATTCAACATACTCATGATACAAAAATAGGTATAAGCACAACTTACTCATCACTATCTAATACCATTCACATAGAAAATACTAAGCTCACATCTCATACATTTTAAGTAGGTACTTGTACCACTCACAACATGGTTATACTTTTCTCGTTTAACTTAAAATGCAACTCTCGCCGTTGAACCATTTGAAATACTATCAGATACTCACTAAGGCTCAAACACAGGGTATAGTGCCGATGCCATGTCCCAGACATGGTCTTACACTAACAGAGTCGATGCAAGTCCCAGACATGTCTTACACAGGCTTACATCTCGAGGCCGGCACATGTCCCAAACATGTCATACACTAGCTGTCATCTCAATGCCGATGCCATGTCCTAGACATGGTCTTACACTGGCTCTCATAATGTGGCCGATGCATGTGCCAGACATGTCTTACAGTAGCACACAAATGACCTGAGTGTCATGGCATGAATAACCGATTTATTTCCTAAGGTTCAACGGGAGTTCTACTATCTCAACATTCATCATACATAATTATTTCCACAAATAAGCGATTTAAGCCATATCAAATTTAACATATATAATAACAATGTAGTTGTATTATTTACATACAACTTACCTTGGTATACAAAATGTAGACTATTCATTCGGCTTAGTCCACTTGCTTTGCTTTTCCCCAATTTGCAATTCTTGATCTATAATGATAAAAATTCACAAATTTAGTCATTTTAATGATCTAGGTGCTCAACAATTTATAATTGGGCAAAATGACCATTTTGCCCCTATACTTTTACAAAATGTCCATTTTACCCTTAGTTCCGAAAATCAATTTTTATCGAAAGTCTTCATACCTTAAGCCTAGATGAACCCTTTTTACTCTTAAAGTAACCCAAAATTCCCATTATTTCTCACATTTACCGTCTAATTTTTCAACTTATGCAAAATGGCCCCTAATCAGGGCTTCCATGAAAATTTCTTCACAAAAGTTTTTTGTTTCACAACCATAACTCATATTCTTCCATAAAATTTCAGAAATCAACATGTCTACTATCATGGAAAAATCGTAAACTTTCAACCATTCTGCAAAATAGTCCCCTTGTTAAAAAGCTCATGCTACAAGGACATCAAAAGGACAAAAATATTCAAGGAAAGCCCCCCAAATCACTTACTTGCAAAGGTTTTAAGTTGCTAAAATTTTTGAAGCTCCAACAACTCTATAATGGCTGATATTTTCGTTGGTGAAGAGAGGGAATTGAGAAAGATGATAGCTATCTTTTTGTTTATGATTATTTTATCCCTTTTTTTCACCTAACATTTGACCATCCCTTAATTTAAGGCTTCGTGTCCAGCCACTAATATAATATTAGTCTATTTGCTCAATAAGGACCTTTAATTTAATGTTGCATGACTATTTACACTTTTAGTTATCTAAATAGGACTTTTGCACTTTATGCGATTCAGTCCTTTTTCGCAATTAAGCTCACAAATGCTAAAATTACTTCCCCAAATTTTTCATGCACTAATATAAACATTCTATAACTCTAAAATAATAATAAAATACTCTTTCTGACTTTAGATTGGTGGTTTTGAAACCATTGTTCCAACTAAGCTCAAAATCAGGCTATTACAATTCTCCCCCTTTTGGGATTTTCGTCCCCGAAAATCTTATCGGCGAATAAGTTCAGGTATTGGTCTCTCATGGTCTCCTTGGGTTCCCATGTGGCTTCCTTGACTCTATGTCTATGCCACAAAACTTTCACGAGTGCTATACTTTTATTCCTCAATTGTTTGACCTCTCGAGCCAAAATTTTAACTAGCTCTTCGCCATAAGTCATGTCTGAGCTAATCTTAACCTCTGTTGGCGCGATCACATGTAAAGGATTCAATCTATATCGACGCAACATGGACACATGAAACACATCGTGAATCTTTTCTAATTCTAAGGGCAAGGACAATTGGTATGCTATTGGTCCAATTCTCTCGGTCACCTTATAAGGTCCAATAAACCATGAACTTAATTTGCCTTTCCTTCCGAATCGAAGAACCTTCTTCCACGGGGATACTTTCAAAAATACTTTATCCCCAACTAAAAACTCGATTTCATTCCATTTCAAATTCGTGTCGGATTTCTGTTTACCCGAAGTGGCCTTCAGACAATCGTGAATCACCTTAACTTTTTCTTCGGTCTTTTTAACTAAATCAACCCCGTGTATCTGATTCTCTCTCAGCTCGGTCTAATACAAGGGTGTTCGACACTTACGCCCATACAAAGACTCATAAGGCACCATTTTCAGACTTGACTGATAACTGTTATTATAGGCGAATTCAACTAGCGACAAATACCTTTCCCAGCTTCCTTGGAACTTGAGAACACAACATCGCAACATATCTTCTAAGATCTGAATAAATTTCTCCGACTGACTGTCAGTTTGTGGGTGAAATGCTATACTAAAATTCAGTTTCGTTTCCAATGCCTCTTGTAACTTCTTCCAAAACCTCGAGGTAAACCTCGAATCCTTATCCGAGATAATCAACAAGGGAACCCTGTGAAGTCTCACTATCTCTGAAACATACAAATCAACCAATTTATCAAGAGAGTAGTCGATACGCACTGGTATAAAATATGTCGACTTGGTAAGTCTATCAACAACGACCCAAACAGAATCCTTTTTCTTTGGCACCAAAGGCAGCCCCGACACAAAATCCATGGTTACTCGGTTCCATTTCCACTCGGGAACCATCACAGGTTGAAGTAAACCTGAAGGTACTTGGTTTTCAGCCTTCACTTGCTGACAAACTGGACACTTAGAAATAAATTCAAAAATGTCTCTTTTCATCCTCGACCACCAGTACATTTTCTTCAAGTTGTGATACATTTTCACACTACCCGGATGGATAGACAAACAACTACTATATGCCTCTCGTAAAATCCTCTGAATAAGCTCATTGTCCTTGGGTACACAAATTCTGTTTTGGAGCATCATGCAACCGTCGGTACTAATACTAAACTCTGATTCATTTCCCATTTCACACTGAGCCATCTTAGCTTGCAATTCCTTATCACTTTTTTGAGCTTCGTAAATCTCTTGCAAGAACATCGGTCTATCTCTCAACACTTCCAGTACCGAAGCATCACTAGACACGGCCAACTGAGCATTCATAACCCTCAGGGCGAACAATGACTTTCTACTCATAGCATCGGTGACTATATTCGCCTTCCCTGGGTGATAGTCTATTATTAACTTATAGTCTTTTATCAACTCCAAACATCTCCTTTGTCGTAAATTTAGCTCTTTGTGAGTCATCAAATACTTTAGACTTTTGTGTTCGGTGAATATCCAACATCTCTCACAATACAAATGGTGTCTCCAAATCTTTAATGCGAATACTATCACTGCTAGCTCCAAATTGTGGGTTGGGTAATTTCTCTCGTGCGGCTTAATTTGTCTTGAGGCATATGCAATCACTTTGCCTTATTGCATGAGCACGCACCCTAATCCATTTAAGGAGGCGTCACTATTTACCACAAATTCTTTCCCCGATTCTAGTTGCACTAAAACTGGGGCCTTGGTCAACAAAGCCTTTAATTTCTCAAAACTCTGCTGGCAATAATCTGTCCATTCGAACTTGACATCCTTTTGTAAAAATCTTGTCATCGGAGTAGCTATCATAGAGAATCCATTCACGAATCTTTTGTAGTACCCAGCTAAACCCAGAAAACTTCGAATCTCTGTCACATTCCTCGGTGGTTTTCACTCAACAATAGCCGAGATCTTGTTCGGGTCAACTTTAATTCCATCTCCGAACACGATGTGTCCTAGAAATCAGACCTCCTTAAGCCAAAACTGCTTATCTCTCAAGGTTTGTAAAACCGTTCTCAGATGCTTCATGTGTTCATTCTCATCACGTGAGTAAATCAGTATATCATCGATAAAAACCACCCTAAACTTATCCAAATACGACCGAAAAATGCGGTTCATCAAATCCATAAACTCAGCAGGGGCATTTGTTAAACCGAAGGGCATAATAAGAAACTCATAGTGCCCATACCTCGTCCTAAACGCAGTTCTCGATACATCTTGCTCCTTAACCCTTAGCAGATAGTAGCCTGACCTTAAGTCTATCTTAAAAAACATGGTGGCTCCCCTCAACTGATCAAGCAGATTATCGATCCTTGGCAAGGGATACTTGTTCTTCACAGTTACTTTGTTGAGCTGTTGATAGTGTATGCACAATCTCATCGACCTGTCTTTCTTTTTCACAAAAAGTACCGGAGCACCCCACGATGAATAACTCGATCTTGCAAAACCTTTATCCGTTAACTCTTGTAACTAGGCCTTCAACTCTTTTAACTCTATTGGAGCCATTCTATATGGAGCAATTGAGATAGGTGTCGTACTAGGGACCAACTCGATGCCAAACTCAATTTCTCTGGTTGGATGTAATCTGGGCAACTCTTCTGGAAACATATCCAGATACTCACATACCACCGACACTGTCTCAATTTTCACTTCCGACTCTTTGGTGTTCAACACAAACACTAGGTTGGACTCATACCCTTTTCTCAAATATTTCTTGGCAGTCAGAGATGAAATCAGTACTGGTGAGTTATCTGGTTCACCTGATTCGACTCGAAGAATATCCCCATTCTCACATTTCATTTCAATGAACTTGCTACCACAATTCACTATCACATTATGAGCAATTAACCAATCCATGTCAATAATTAGGACAAATTCATCAAACGGTAGTAGCATAAGGTTAGCCGGAAAACAATAATCTCTAACCATCAAAGAACAATCTCTACACACTTTATCAACTATTACATGCCTACCTAATGGGTTTGACACTTTCATCACAAATTCATTAGACTCAACAGACATATTCATGGTGGGTACTAATTTCATGCCTACATAGGAATGAGTAGACTCCATATTAATCAAAGCAATAACAGAGATATCATAAAGAGAAAAAGTACCCGTAATCACATCTGGTGAAGATGCCTCTTCGCGAGCGCGAATGGCATAAGTCCTTGCAGGCGCACGGCCCTCGAACCTCACAGTTGAATCTCTAGGGCCACCTCTACTGCTAGCCCCACTGCCCGAGTTCTTCTGTGGTCTACCTCTCTTAGGAACACTACTTTCTCTCATATCTTGCTTTTTTTCTTTCTCATTTAATTCGGGGTAATCTCGGATGAAGTGGTCCAAAGATGCACAATTAAAATAACCTCTTTCATTCACTCGGCATTCACCGAAATGACGTCTACCACATTGTAAATAGTTTGACCTATTTGGCCAAGTACTACCAACATTCGCGACATAAGTGGTTTTGGCTTTAGATGCCGTATGTTGCTTATTCTTGCTCTTATTCGAGAACCCCACTGACGAGTTCGATCGGGTAGGAAACTCTCTTGGTCTCTTAGATGAGATCTGTTATGATTTCCCGATTTGTCTTTTCCTTGAGTCTCGGGATTCGATGTCGGCTTATTCTTTTCTCTTATTTGCTGTGTCTCACAAACTCACGTTCGTACTCATCACCGTCCTACAACCCAGCTTCAGTTATAAAAACTCTTTTCTTTTCTAGTCTATAAACCTCTGACTAATGTATTTCTTCCGGAACTCCTCCTGGAAGAATTCCTATGTAATCCTTTCCCTTGGTACAATCGACACAAGGGTGTTCCACCATTGATAGGCTGATTCTCTGTAACAACCCATACCTATATCCTATGCCGGGGCAGAATACAAGGCGTTACCTAACTTGAACTCATACTTACATCCAATTCCGAGTCTTCATAACTTGGAAAATTTAAAACTTTCATAAACTTATCAATATAATCCTAATATGGGCTTACGAGGCCCAAAACACACATCGAAAATCATTCGGGACCAATCTGGGTCCTTTTGACAACTATAGAAAAATGTCACTTGACACAGGGGCACACGCCCGTGTGGGAGGGCAAGACGCCCGCATGACCATTCCAACATGGCCATGCTAACGGCCTGTGTGTGTCACACAACCTAGGTAAAATAGGGACACACCCGTGTCCTTTACTTGTGTGAAATTAATTCTAAATGCACACCTACAGGGGTTTTCACACGGCTTGTCACACGCCTGTGTCCCTGGCCAGTGTCCTTCACACGGCCATGACACACCTGTGTCTTAACCCGTGTACAAAACCTGGACATTCTGTTTCTGACGTCAGCATTTCATGAGGGTCACACGGCCAAGGCACATGCCTGTGTGCTAGACCGTGCCCTTCACACGGCTGAGACTCATGGCCGTGTCTCTGCCCGTGTGTTTACTATCATGCATACTGACTTGAAATTTTTATGTTCAGGGGACACACGGCTGGACAACACGCCCATATTGCTAGACACACGCCCGTGTGTTTACCTGTGTGGACAAAATCAAGCTATTTACCAAGCCTCTTTGCCACCCTTACACAACCTACACAAAAATGACCAAAACCAGTACAAGACTATTTCATGCAGTAAGATCAGCCATAATAGACAACATTTCATTTGTGCATTCTACTCATCCATGAACAAAACACCATTTGCATATATCAAAATAAATATTAGCCATCATTCAAGGCTTAATACAAAATAAGGAATTTATCCCAAGCCAACGCATTTGGCCAAATTAATAACAACACAAAACACAAGTCTAGTTCCCTATATATGCCATATTCAAAAATTTAAATCAAACTGTACTGAATACTTTGATTGATAGTGTGATCGATATCTCTGACTCCCATTGATCCTTGAGCTAGTTAGACGGCACTATAAAAAAAAAGGAAAGGAGAGGGAGTAAGTATAAAGCTTAGTAAGTTGCATATAAATAATTATACAACTATACTCTTCCATTCATCAACAAGTATCATAATTCACAAGTGGGCATAAGAAAAACTTACTCATCAATACTCAATACACATTATATAGCATGTAATGTGGCTCACATTTAATACATACCAATTAGGTACCTGTATCACTCACAACACGGTTATACTTTCCTCATTAACTAGAAATAAGAACTTCCACTGTTGAACCATTCGGAATGCTATCGGATATACCATAGCCTCAAACGTGGGGGTAAGGTACCGATGCTATGTCCCAGACACGGTATTACACTGACTTACATCTCAAGTTGAAGCCATGTCCTAGACATGGTCTTACACTGACTTACGTCTCAAGTCGAAGCCATGTCCTAAACATGGTCTTATACTGACTATCATCTCGTAGCCGACGCATGTCCCAGACATTTCTTACACTGGCTTACGTCTCGAGGCGGATGCATGTCCCAGACATGTCTTACACTAGCACTCATCTCAATGCTGATGCCATGTCCCAGACATGGTCTTACACTAGCTCTCACAAATGACCCCATCGTCATGGCATGAATATTCGATTTATTTCCTCAGTTCTATAGGTCAAGCAATTCATGCTATAATAATTTCAATACAATTCAAACACATATATCATTAATGTAGTTGTATTATTTACATATAACTTATCTCAGATTACAAAATGTGGCGACTAGTCGATTTAGTCGATTTGCTTGGCTTTCCTTCGGTCCATGTTCGGATTCGGTTTTATTTCTTAATCTATAATAGGAAAAATGTAATGATTTAGTCTCTAATTAGAATTAAAAAACCAAAAATTCGCATCTTTGGTAAAATAACCATTTTGCTCCTAGATTTTGACAAAATGACCATTTTACCCCTAAGCCCGAAAATTTATTTTTATCAAATTTATTTATTTCTCAAGACTAGATGAACCTCTTTGACTCTTATAGAAAGTACAAATTCCCACTATTTTACAACTTATGCACATTAGTTCTTTTAGGTGTTTTCATGCTAACATCTTTCACAAAAGTTGTTTATAAGACACCCAAGAGTCATTTTCTTCCATAAAAACTCAGCAAACATCACAAATACTTTCATGGAAAAACCCTAGACTCTCAATCATTTTGCAAAATAGTACCCTCATTTGAAAGCTCATGCTTCAAGGGTCTCAAAAGTACAAGAATATTTAAGAAAAGCCATTAGGATCATTTACTTGTGAAGGCTTAAAGTTGCTGAAATTTCAAGCTCTTAAACCCCATTCTTTGCTAAAAATTTCAGTGGAGGAAGAATATGAAAAGGATGATATCATCCTTCTTTTATCTATCTCTATTTTTGGTCTAAATAAGCCACCTAACTTACCAAATTTTGACTCTATGGCTGACTATGCTCCTTTAAAGGGGTCTAATTTCCCTTTAATATCCCAAATTTTGACTCTCTAATAAAATAACACCTTTTTCTATCTAATTAAGACTTTTGCACTTTATGCGATTTAGTCCTTTTTCGTAATTGGGCTCACAAACGTTAAAATTAGCACACCAAATTTTTCATGCACTAATATAAACATGCTATGACTCTATTTTAATAATAAAATAATTTATCTGGGTTCAGATTTGTGGTCCCAAGACAACTATTCTGACTAGCCCCAAAATAGGGCTGTTACAGTCTTGTAGGAGTGACACTGCGTACTTCACGCACTCCTCAGGTGTGCATGATAGCTCATTAAATACCTTAATGGTATTTTCTAACCAAACTTATGCTTTCTCCAGGTAATCATCAATCTTAGCCCGAAATTCCTCGGCCCATTGCTTTCGTATCTTATCTACTGGGGGTTTCTCCCTCTTAACCAAATCCACTCATTGCAGAGCTACAGGGGCATACTGAGGAATCGGAGGAGGTAGGGCAGGTGGAGTGTTCTGATTCACACGAGCAAACCCCGTGTTCCAAGTGTCCATCATGTGGAGGTAAGCCTCTCTAGCCCTTCCATCTTGACTCAGTGTCACGAGCTCACTGTCTACTGGTGCAGTCCCTTCAGCAGGAGCCGACACATTACTTTCCACGTCATCTACCATAGCTACGTCAGGATCCATTTAATATATGAAAAAACATAATTTATAATCGTCAGGAGTTGTATCACCCTAAACCCAGCCTCGACGTTACGACCGAATTTGACGTGTCACATCGAAGAGTCAATTTGAAAAAGATTCGTTATTGAACTTTAGATCCCCTTTTAATTAATTGCTATTGAAAACGTTAGTGTTGTAAGATCAAAACATGTTGACCTCGTATGGTCCTATCAATTGTTACGAGTTTATTAATCTGAATTAAACCCACAGAAGCTTTTCTAATTAAAAACTTTAAAGTTTGAATGCGTGATTTTCTTTGAAAATAGTTGTTATTTTGAAAACCCGTTTTTCCTAATCTAGTAGTTGTAGTAAGAAGTTGAAACCAAATAAAAGTTAAAACCTTAAATGGCCTTATTACAAAATCAAACCCAAAAATAAAGTTTAGAATCATTAAGTCTAAAGCAGATAAATAATGATCACGTGGCCACCTTCGAGTCCCTCGTGGCTCCAAATCGATTAAGGCTAGGGATTACCTGTACAGTCAAAGGAAAATGTGAGTTTACGAAAACTCAGTGTGTAATCCCCTAACAATCAAACAGAAGGCAGTGCATGTGAAAGCAGCCTGGGCCTAAGCCTTATTTAGAATCATAATAGTCTGGGCTTTGGCCCTATACAGTAACAATGTGGGCCCAAGCCTAATACAAAAACAGTACAATACATATAAGCAACCCAACCCAATATAAGCAACACACCACCCGTACTAGCCAACACACCATGTGGGGATTAAATCAACCCACCCAACCAACACACCAATATCACAGCGAGGCTACTAACAGTAACGCAACAAAGCTGCTAATAACAGTATCATGGCAGAGCCACCAGTATTAGAATATGTGGCTAAGCCACCAGAACAGCAAATACGTGGCAAAGCCACTAGTACAGAACTTCCTCCAAATCAAACCCCAACCCCATGCAGAATGTCATGTTATAACTATAACGTGCATAAAAAAATTCATACTTAGATACAATCATACATATATCATACACTCAACAGTCAACCCACATCTAGGGGTATAATGATCATTCCAATCCATTAGGGGTAAAATAGTAATTTTACCCTTAAGGGGTATTTTGGTCATTTTACTAACTTTGGGTCTCGGCATAGATAACGACCCTTTAGATGAGTTATCTTGAATGACTCAGATAACCTATATGACCACAAAGGTGTAAATGGGCCCAAGGTCCATTACTCGGCCTAAGTGGGCCTACACACTTGTGTGGCCCATTTAGCCCAGCCTCAATTGCGACTATGTGATCACTATAGCCCAATCCATTATTTGCTACTCACTGTAAACTTTATTCGTGTGGGACCTAAGAGCCTATTGGGCCCACACGGCCCATCTCAGCCCAACGAGCCCATAACGACCAAAGCACTCGAGAATGCTCATGGCGGCCTCTACCATCTATCACCCATGATTTGTGGGCTCATTTTACCTCATGAGCGATCGCACACTCATGGGGCCTCAAATGCCGTAGTTTCAGCTTTTCGACCTTTACCGATTCACAATTAAACAAGGGGGTGTGATTACACACCTGGATTTGCGAAAATGAGAGAATCTCCTACCAGTCCAAAGCCTACAATCAATCCAACATTCAATTAGTCTGCACTTAAATCAATCGCAATCAACTAATCTCTAACCCAATTCTTCTGCTTACTCTGATTGAAAAGAGGGTGGCCAACAACGTCTAGATTAGTTAGGGTCGATCACACATATCTAGGCACTTAACTGCACACACGACACATTAATAGGTAGAACTAATTAAAAAGTAGCCTAAAACCCATAAAGATAACACTTTAAGAAACTAGGAGTAATCGGCCTGTACCCAAACCAATCAAGATACTGAGAATACCTTACTCAAGTATTGGAAGACAGGGTTTCGATGGTTCGAGAATGTTCTGCGCCCTTCGTTTCTCAATGATACCTGGAATCCATGAACACACATCATGGAAAAAAAAGGTCACGAATAAAAAAATACAGAGAATTAAGAGAAGGGATATTCGACTTTAAGAAGGTAATAGAAGAAATAGAGTTGAAATCACTACACGATATACTTACCAATAGCAGAGAAGCACAAAATTCGGCCAACCAAACTAACCGGGTAACACAAAAATTAAATGATGAACAAAAGAAACAGGGAAATGTTTGAAGAAAAGGGAAGGAAGTTTCGGCAAAAGAGTGTTAAGTTCGACAGCAGGGTTTAGCCAAAGAAGAGTGTGAATAGGAGAAAAGAAAAATGGGGTATTAGAGAAAGGCAATATTCAGCCAAAGACTTAAAAGGGAAGAGACAAAAGAGTAATGTGATTCGGCACAAAGTAGAATAAAAAGAAAGAAGTTGAGACAATGGATTTTGGCTTAAATCTTGAAAAGACACGAAACATTACTAGCGAGATCAGCACTAGGGAGAAAGATGCCAAAAATGCGAAAAAGAACAAAAACTTGAAATAGAAGAGGGAGAATTCGGCACCTACTCCTACACCAATTGCCGTAAATGCACATCCCAAACCCCTTGGCCGAATTTTGTACCAAAAAGCTACCCAATTCGGCTACAACTCTTCCCAATCTCAAACTCCTTGAAAATCTCCAAGATTCTCTCCCCTTATCCCTCCTTGATATCCTTCACAACCATCCCACAAAACCAATTCAAACTCTCAATCACCAGAGTTCAAATCCAACACCAACTGCTCTCACAATAGCCATGTCACGCCACGTCCACCAGGCCAAAAGCTCATTTGTGACATAAAATCACACACACTTAAACATAAGTCCTAACTGCTAACAACCAATTTCACTTAAGAACAAAACTAAAAATTTTGCCAAGGCCCAGACTCGAACCCAGGCTTCCTAAACACCCTAAACATACCCAAATTACTTGACCACCAAAGCAAACATTAATTTTTATGCCAAATCATGCAAAATTATAGACCCTACATTTTTGGGGCGTTATAGGAGTCGTCACACGATCAATATACAACTATGGCATGTATAGCTAGACTCGTACTCATGCTAGGTTAGTCCTAGAACCGACTGAACCATAGCTTTGATACCACTAATGTAACACCTCTTACCCGAGTCCGAGGCTGGGGCTGGGCACGAGGCATTACCATACTTAACCAGATGCATACAATCATTTCCAAGTCACCAAGACTTGATCAAATTTAAAACTTTTTCTAACCTTGTTTAAACTCCTTAATGTGGGCCTACGAGGCCTCAAACTCTCATTGGAAACTAGTCAGAATCATCTACTCGTGTGTATACCCGTGTGGGCAACATAGATGCATACAATCATTTCCAAGTCACCAAGACTTGATCAAATTTAAAACTTTTTCTAACATTGTTTAAACTCCTTAATGTGGGCCTACGAGGCCTCAAACGCCCGTGTGTCTACCCGTGTGGGCAACATAGGGCTTTTTACCAAGCCCTTTGCCACCCTGAAACACAAAATAACAACATCCATCATGCTAAAGATCATCATAATATGATTCCCCAATCCAACAACCACATTTAAGGCCTTTGCACATTTCATATTCACTAAAACAACCAACAAATTACCCATTCATGAAATAACCTCTTGTATTCATATAACAACTTTCAACTTTAGCCATTTCCATGGCCTTATACAAAATGAATCAAAATGCTAAAAGAAGCCAACACATTTGACCTATTAACAATGACACAAAATTCTAAAGTCATGATCCTATACATGCCATAATCAAAATAAATAAATCTAACTATACCAAGTGCTTCGATTGATAATGTGATCAATGCCTCTAATGTCCGTTGATCTAAGAGCTAATTAGGCGGCACTATAAGAAAATGGAAAGGAATAGAGTAAGCATAAAACTTAGTAAGTTGCATGAAAATAAATATAATAACAATTTTACCAATATTCATCATACTCATGATAAAAAATTAGTTATAAGCACAACTTACTCATCACTATCCAATACCATTCACATAGCATATACTAACCTCACATCTCATACATTTCAAATAGGTACCTGTACCACTCACAACATGGTTATACTTTTCTCGTTTAACTTAAACTGTAACTCTTACTGTTGAATCATTTGAAATACTATCAGATACTCACTAAGCCTCAAACATAGGGTATAGTGTCGATGCCATGTCCCAGACATGGTCTTGCATTGGCTCATCCATCAAGTCGATGCCATGTCCCAGACATGGTTTCACACTGACTCTTACATATCCGTGTCGATGCCATGTCCCAAACATGGTCTTACACTTACACATTTTGTAGCCTATGCATGTCCCAGACATGTCTTACACATGCTTACATCTCGAGGCCGATGCCATGTCCCAGACATGTCTTACACTAGCACACAAATGACCCTAGTGTCATGGCATGAATAATCGATTTATTTCCCAAGGTTCAACGGGAGTTCTACTATCTCAACATTCATCATACATAATTATTTCCACAAATAAGCGATTTAAGCCATATCAAATTTAACACATATAATAACAATGTAGATGTATTATTTACATACAACTTACCTTGGTATACAAAATGTAGACTATTCGTTCGACTTAGTCCACTTGCTTTGCTTTTCCTCGGTCTATGCCTGAATTTTGCAATTCTTGATCTATAATGATAAAAATTCACAAATTTAGTCATTTTAATGATCTAGGTGCTCAACAATTTATAATTGGGCAAAATGACCTTTTTGCCCCTATACTTTTACAAAATGACCATTTTACTCTTAGTTTTGAAAATCAATTTTTATCGAAGTTCTTCATACCTTAAGCCTAGCTGAACCCTTTTTACTTTTATAGTAACCCAAAATTCCCATTATTTCTCACATTTCCATCTAATTTTTCAACTTATGCAAAATGGTCCCTAATTAGGGCTTCCATGAAAATTTCTTCACAAAAGTTATTTATTTCACAACCATTACTCATATTCTTCCATAAAATTTCAGAAATCAACATGTATACTATCATGGAAAAACCCTACACTTTCAACCATTCTGCAAAATAGTCCCTTTGTTAGAAAGCTCATGCTACAAGGACCTCAAAAGTACAAAAATATTCAAGAAAAGCCCCCAAAACCACTTACTTGCAAAGGTTTTAAGTTGCTTAAATTTTTGAAGCCCAAGAACTCTATAGTGGCTGATATTTTCGGTGGTGAAGAGAGGGAATTGAGAAAGATAATAGCTATCTTTTGGTTTATTATTATTTTATCCCTTTTTTCACCTAACATTTGACCATACCTTAATTTAAGGCTCCATGTCCAGCCACTAATATAATACTTAATAAGGACCTTTAATTTAATGTTCCGTGACTATTTGACACTTTTAACCATCTAAATAGGACTTTTGCACTTTATGCGTGTAATAGCCTAATTTTAGGGCTAGTCGGAATAGTGGTCTCGGGACCACAGATCCGAAGTAAGAGAAATTATTTTATTATTGATATGGAGTCATAGCATGTTTATATTAGTGCATGAAAAATTTGGTGAGCTAATTTTAACGTTTGTGAGCCCAATTGCGAAAAAGGACTAAATCACATAAAGTGCAAAAGTCCTAATTTGATAGCTAAAGGTGTTATTTTATTAGAGAATCAAAATTTGGGGATTTTAAAGGGCAATTAGACCCTTTTAAAGGAGCATGGTTGGCCATAGAGTCAAATAGGTGACAAAATTTTAAAATTTGATGGGTTAGGTAGCTTATTTTAACTAAAATAGAAATAGATAAAAGAAGGATGATATCATTCCTTTTCATCTTCTTCCTGCACCCAAATTTTTAGCAAAGAATGGGGTTTAAGAGATTGAAATTTCAGCAACTTTAAGCCTTCACAAGTAAGTGTTCCTAATGGCTTTTCTTAAATATTTTTGTACTTTTGAGATCCTTGAAGCATGAGCTTTCAAATGAGGGTACTATTTTGCAAAATGATTGAGAGTCTAGGGTTTTTCCATGAAAGGATTTGTGATGTTTGCTATGTTTTTATGGAAGAAAATGGGTCTTGGGTGTCTTATGAACAACTTTTGTGGAAGGTGTTAGCATGAAAACACCTAAAAGGACTAATGTGCATAAGTTTTAAAATAGATAATAAATGTGTGAAATAGTGGGAATTTGGAGTTTCTATAAGATTCAAAGAGGTTCGGCTAGTCTTGAGAAATAAAAAAATTTGATAAAAATTGATTTTCGAGCCTAAGGGTAAAATGGTCATTTTGTCAAGGTCTAAGGGCAAAATGGTCATTTTACCAAAGAAGTGAATTTTTGATTTCCTAATTTTATTTAGTGATTAAATATGTGTGTTTTGCTATTATAAATCAGGAAATAATGAATCTAAACCTAGACCGAGGGAAAGCCAAGCAAATCGACTAAATTAACTAGTCGCCATATTTTGTAATCTGAGGTAAGTTGTATGTAAATAATACAACTACATTGATGATATATGTGTTTGAATTGTATTGAAATTATTATAGCATGAATTGCTTGACTTGTGGAAATGAGAAAATGTGATGAGAATAGAGATAGTAAAATTCCCGTTGAAACCTAGGAAAATAAATCGGATATTCATGCCATGACGATGGGGTCATTTGTGAGAGCTAGTGAAAGACCATGTCTGGGACATGGCATAGGCATTGAGATGAGTCCTAGTGTAAGACGTGTTTGGGACATGCATCGACCTCGAGATGTAAGCCAGTGTAAGACATGTCTGGGACATGCGTTGGCTACGAGATGATAGTCAGTGTAAGACCATGTCTGGGACATGGCTTCGACTTGAGATATAAGCTAGTGTAAGACTGTGTCTGAGACACGACATCGACATCGTACCCCACATTTGAAGCTATGGTATATTCGATAGCATTCCAAATGGTTCAACGGTGGATGTTCTGATTTCTAGTTAATGAGGAAACTATAACCATGTTGTGAGTGATACAGGTACCTATTTGGTATGTATAAAATATGAGCCACATTATACACTATATGATGTGTATTAAGTATTGATGAGTAAGTTTGCTTATGCCCACTTGTGTATTATGATACTTGTTGATGAATGGCAAAGTATAGTTGTATAATTATTTATATGCAACTTACTAAGCTTTATGCTTACTCCCTCTCCTTTCCTTTTTCTTATAGTGCAGTCTATCTAGCTTAAGGATCAACGGAAGTCAGAGATATCGATCACATCAATCGAAGCATTCGGTATAGTTTGATTTATATTTTTGAATATGGCATGTATAGGGAACTAGACTTGTGTTTTGTGTTGTTATTAATTTGGCCAAATGTGTTGGCTTGGGATAAATTCCTCATTTTGTATTAAGCCTTGAATGATGGCTAATATTCATTTTGATATATGCAAATGGTGTTATGTTCATGGATGAGTAGAATGCACAAATGAAATGTTGTCTATTGTGGCTGATTTTATTGCATGAAATAGTCTTGTACTAGATTTGGTTGCTTTTGTGTAAGTAAGGGTGGCAAAGAGGCTTGGTAAATAGCCTGATTTTGTGCACACGGGTAGACACACGGGCGTGTGTGACACACGGCTAGCACCATGAGTGTATTGTTCAGCTGTGTGTCTCGTGCACGTAAAAATTTCAAGTCAATATGCATTATAGTAAACACACGGGCAGAGACATGGCCATGTGTCTCAATTGTGTGAAGGGCACGGTCTAGCACACGGGTGTGTACCTTGGCTGTGTGACCCTTATGAAATGCTGACGTCAGAAACAAAATGTCCAGGTTTTTTCACACGGGCTAGGACATAGGTGTTTCATGACCGTGTGAAGGACATGGGCCAGAGACATGGACGTGTGCTAGGCCATGTGAAAACCCTTTTAGGTGTGCATTTAGAATTTATTCCACACGGGTGGAAAACATGGGCGTGTCCCTATTTTGCTTAGGCCATGTGAGACACATGGGCCATCAGCATGGCCATGTTGGAATGCTCACAGGGGCGTGTTTCCCCTCCCACACGGCATGTACCCTTGTGTTAAGTGACATTTCTCTATAGTTGGAAAAAGGACCCGAATTGGTCTCGAGTGATTCTGATGTGTGTTTTGGGCCTCGTAAGCCCATATTAAGAATATATTGATAAGTTTAAGAAATTTTTAAATTTTCCAAGTCATGAAGACTCGGAATTGGTTGTAAGTATGAGTTCAAGTTTGGTCATGCCCCGTATTCTGCCCTGGCGTAGGATACGGGTGTGTGGTGTTATAATGTGATTTAGTCCTTTTTCGTAATTAAGCTCACAAACGCTAAAATTACTTCATCAAATTTTTCATGCACTAATATAAACATGCTATAACTCTAAATTAATAATAAAATACTTTCTCTGAATTTAGATTGGTGGTCTCGAAACCATTGTTTTGACAAACCCAAAACCGGACTGTTACAAAACCTACTCCTCATATTCCATAGCATAACATGCATCTTATCCCTAGTATTCGTTCATATAGTTGCATGACTGTCATACTTATACTTTTTTGTAGTTTTAGTTTCAACATTCAATCAGTTTTTACAGAGATATCTCATATGTGTAGTATTCATGCAAGAGTTAGTATAGAGACTCACCTGATTCAAACCTACAGTAGCTCAAAACTCCAGATCCAGGCTTCCACTACTCAAATCAGTAGCAACTACTACTACAGAACATGAAAACCCATCAAGATCTAAACATATACCCATTTTCCATAATTTCTAATGTTGGAAATCCCCAAACAATACCTTATATCTTCATCTTACTGATTTACCAGATCCATCATACTTACTCTTCCACAATATAACAGGTAGAGTTATAAATCTTACCTTGTCATGGAGTAATCACTAGTAAAGATCCAGATTTACAACTCCAACTTGAAGGAGAGAGAAATATTGTAAGTTCTTTAAGGTTCTGGTAACAATACTTCTTAAGGAAAGATGAAGAAAAAAAACTCTCTTTTCTAACATGAGTATCTATATAAATAACCTAAGCTCTTATTGGAACCTAACACATGTCTTAAACTCTCAAGTCTGCCTTAATAAAAATAGTTTACTACTATAAATTGAAATTGAAATTGAAATTGACTATTTTATATTTTTGGTCCAATCCTTCATTCCATCTTAACAACCTTGTTAATACATAACTAACTTGATAACCTAATAAACTAGGCGTACAATACCTTTGGCAATAACCCAATTCCCACAAACCCTCATTATTCTTACCAATCTCTTCTTCTTTACAATTCAACTGATTTAGAGAACAATCCTTGCGTAATACTCTAACATTAACTATGTGCCTAACCTATACGCCGAAAGCATCTATTGGGCGGATAGGACTTTGCCACTCAAACTACTTTCGGGTTTCCTGTCTAACTCAAGACCTGCCAACATTGGGTTTACATGGTCCACTACCTCATATCATTTGGTATCAAATTTGAGAGTTTTTGAATTGTTTCCTTGTGTTAAATAAACTATTTTCACCAATTTTGATTAAACAACCTCGAAAAATTGTTTTTTACCCTAACAGTTTTTGAAAAAACATTTATTTTAGTAGGTAACCGGATGCAAATCAATATGAAAATTTGTATATTGTTTCTTGGGACTTTGGTACATAGAAATATTTCTCACAAAAAATAAAATTTAAAAAAAAAATCAAGACAAGATTAAAAAGAGAAAAAAATGTGGTTTGAATTTTGTGTCCAAAATTTCTAAGTCTGACATTTATCATATAAAGAGGATCCAATTTAATTTTCGTGATTTTAGCACATCGGAAACACCTTGAACAAAAAATTCAAGTTGTTTCCTATTGTTTCATGTTTTCTTTAGGTAGTTTATTTTCTTTTATTCTAACCTTAGGTTTTCGTTTTTTTCCTTATTATATTACCCATTCTAACTCATTTTTGCTTCTTGTGTTAGTAGGTATGAAAAGATTAGCCTCTCCTTTCTCTGCACAACTTACTTCCTTCCTTTGGAGTCAAGGTTTTCTTTGGCTTCTTAGAGCTTTAGGCCAACTTTGTTAGAGAGTGATCCCATATATTTTTTTGAATATGATTAAGTTTGATTACTCTTTAAAAGTTACAAGTGAGGAAATCTTAACTTCTTTTCTTTGTCTCTTAGAGTTGTTTATTTTTATTGCAAGCGCATAACGGTGAAGTTTAATTTTCTTTAGTCAACTTTTATGTTTTGAGTGTTTTTTTTATTTTAGCCTCTAATAATAGTACGCACATGTAGTCAGGACAAGGAGCATGATGCATCCTTGGTTACCATAGGCAAACTTACATTGTTTAGCGAACTTTAGGAAAAATTGATTGAGGTGAAAGAGGGTTTGAAAAATAAGTTGAACACATTGAAAACTCATGTCCTTAATAACAATGTGGTTTAACAAACTTTCAGCCAAACTTTGGCTCGATTGGATGTTAATGATGATAGATCTTGGGTAAAACATAGATGTCGTATTTGTAAAAAAATCGATCAAACATGTTTTCCCTAATGCCACTCAATATTTTATTGTTCATGAGTTTTTTAGGAACGACATTGGTACAAAAGACATAGCAAGCTCTATGAACTTAAATGACTTTTGGAGAAGCACAAAAAAATGTTTGGTGATAAGAGGGGTTACTCTAAATTCGAGCAAAGAAAAGAGGTTATGATTGATCTCTCACATGTTGTGAAATATAATTAGTATGGTTCAAAAAATCATGAGGGTTTCCAATGTCCAACTCACTATCCAATTCACTATCCACCCAGTGATTAATGTTGCAAAGAAGAATGTACGTATGATATTGAGCCTATTGAGGAGTCTTCTTTTAGTGCTACCATTGATGATGATGATGATGATATGAATGAGAAAGAAACTCAAGTGATGATGTTTGTGAAGAAAATAAGTTTGATTTTGTGCCTATTTTTTAGTCTAGATCTAGCATTGTACCTTGTTCTAAAGTTGATGCCAAAGAAGTTGATAGTAATAGTAAGAACTATGATGATAGTGATAGTGCACTTTATGAACCGAAAAAAGTTGATAGTAAGAATTATTTCCTAGAGTCTATGAGTTTGGGTAAGTTAAACCTATATTTCCCTCCTAAAGAATTGTATTCTAATGAATTTAGTGTTCAATTTTTTTGTGAGAGATTAAAGGGAAGTGAGGATGATTCATGTAAAAAGATTGAGAGAAAAGAGACCTTGAGTGATAAAAGATAATTTGATGGTCTAACTTTAGTGAGCGAAAATTCCTATGAGGTAAAATTAGAGAGTTCAATTCACATTTAAAAAAGAGAAGAAAGAATGAACCTATACAATTAAGAGGAATGATTATATTTTCACTAGCCTTACCATGAGTTTGTCTAGTGGACTTGCTTCTCTCTTTTAGGAATTTTTTGATCCTTTGGGAGGAGCTCAATTAACCCATTTCACCTATGATAAGGATTATTTCTTATTTTACCGGATATAAGATTTGAGGAAGAATCCTTTTTAAGAAAGGGGGAATGATACATGTACAGATGGTTGAAATTTATTAAAGTCAATTCAACCAAGTTTTCAATTTTAAAGTTTGAAAGATCAATCAACTTGTGATGAATTTTTGGATGGGATCTATGCATTTTTGGGTTGAGATGTCAGCATTGCATTTGAAGAGCTATCTCTTAAATTTGAAACACACTTTGAATCACTTGATTTTGATCTAGAAGCTCAAGTTATTGATCATTTTACTGAAAACTGCACAAGTAAAATTTTTGGACGGGACTATTATAGGAAATTATGAGTTTCGAGCTTTAATTCAAGTTTAAATCTTATTGGGTTGGAGTTTAACAAATAGTTTTTTATTATATATAAGCCCAATGTTGTATCTATTAGGTTTTATTATTTTATTATTTATTTATTCTGAATTTTAGGATATTTTAAGTATTTAAAATTGCTTAGGAGTTTTATATTTCTCAGTCAACAAGAAAGTTTACTTCTACTAAAACTACTTCTTGTTTAGATTAATTAGAGTTTTATTTGGATGTAATTAGCTAGCCTAAATAAATGCTTCATTATTCATTAAAGGCATTGATTCATTCATTGATAAAATTTTCAATTCTTGGAGTTCATTTCTTTCGTGTAAGATTGTTTTCTTGTAATTTTTAGAAGCAAATTTTCTTTTTGATTTTCTTCAAGGAGTTGTAGGAATCCATTATTCATCCATTAATTTTCCAAGGATTATTTCTTTAAAGGTTGATTAGAGCCTTCAATTGAATTTTTTGGGAAATATATCTTAAAGGGTTTAGTTGGAAAACTATCTTCTATCCATATCCATCGGATTATTCGATCCATCTTCCATCTTCCATCTTCCATCTTCCATCTTCCACCTTTTAATTTTAATTTTCTTTATTTATTTTTGTTTTGAATCTTTATTTTTTTATTCTTGAATTTCTTCTTTCAATTGTTTTCGTTTTCTTTGTTTCTTTCTTTTTCAGTTCATTTCAGATCTGAATCTTTTTTTGAGTCGAACAACTTGAATATGATCTTGGTTAGCTGTCCCGTATCACTAAGAATTCGGTTAGTGAGATAATTGAATGAAATCCTCTTATCGCATCCTTTTGTACTGATGTCAAGGCATAATGAGGGTTGGTAATAAATTTTTCTTTATAATGTTCTACCACTCATTCTGTTGTTATGTTCTTATTTTTAAATACCTTTGAGCAAGTATGTTGAGGGTTAAAGGTTTTGACTTTTCAAGTTGAATCATCAAGGTCATTTGGGTTTAATTTTGAAGGTCATAGGCTCCAATTACATTGATCCTTGCAAACTACCTTCAACCTACTAAAATAATTTGTTGGGAACTTAATAAAATACCTATTAACCCTGCCATATTGTTTAAAAACATCTTTCACACTGTCTTTTTTGGGAAATATTAAACCTTTCTCAATTTTGGAATTTACCATATCAAATTCAATGTTGAACTTAGGCCAACTTTGTCCATCTGAGCTTGAGCCATGTGCACATTGTAAATCCTCAAATTTATCACTGTCAAAGACATACTCTACATTAACATCATCAATGTTCAAGCCATCTAAGTTAATCTTAACCCTTTCACCTATATTAACCCCAAAAGTTTGTTCTTCATTATCACTTATAGAATCACTTCTAACAAACTTTGATTCATCAACCTCAATGTCATTAGAAGAAGCTTCATTTTTAAAAGATTTAATGTCAAAAGCTTCATCATTTAAGTTACATTTACCCTTTTTACCTATATTGACCCTACTAACAAATTCCCTATTATGGTGGATTGCAATATTAGATTAATTTGAATCTCTATCTGCCAAATAAGTATAAACAATTATCACAATAAATTAGTGAAGTAGGTGACCGCCTATAAACAAGTTATCATTTATAGTAAAAATAAGACACCAAAATTATATATATCAGAACAATGGTGTCCAGAAGTGCACGAGTCAAATTGTTCTATAGTATAGTTTACAATAAAATACTTAGAAGTATTCCGAGGATCGTACCCAAGGGAGAATGAAATAAATCTATAAAAAACTTTTTTACAATAATAAGTCTAAGTAATAATAATTAATTCCTATATTACAACAAATCATAAAATATATTAATAAGAGAAATTAAACAACTAAGTAAAAAAAGAAAAATAAACAAACGACTAAAATCAATAAACCAATTAGGAAATTAACTCGCTTCAAAGTCTGTAATTAACTTCAGATTAGGGTTTTAGGGTGGATTACCTACCGATTAACCAATTATTACCTCCTGACCTTAAACTAACTAATCGATTGGTTGATACTCGTATATCTCCCAACCTTACTTTCTCAACTAGGATCAACTTTGATTTCCTCGATTCAACTTATCTCCTAATCTCACCTAGCCTATGATAACTTCCTAGGGTTGTTAAGCCTAGAGTTTAAGAACACTTAATCTATGCCAACTAATTCTCTCGAAAAACCCTAAATCCTCGTTAATTACGCCGCCATCCACTTATTAATCTCCTCTATGGGATTTAGCTATTCATGTTATTCATAATTTCTAAGTCTATTGAATAAATCATGTAAAGAACACAATTGAATTGGAAAAGAAACAAGATTAGAATAATCGTGGGTTGATATCGAATAGAGAATGGAGTAGCGAATCGATTGATTGGAATAATGAAATATGTCGATTGCAAAGAAGAAATAAATTTGTCACACCCCTATACCATGTTCGACTCAAGGAATCTGATATAGGAATATTACATTTGGTGCCAAAGTAATTCTTGGCTAATTACTAATATATTAGAACATAAAAACGAACACTTTGAACATACTCAATATTTTTCCTAAGTACATGTAAAACCCCATACCCGTAACCCACACTGGAACGAAATATGAGGTATTACTTAACTCAATCTCATGCACACAAACATTCCCCAAGTCACCGAGACTTGATCCAAATTAGAACTCTTTTAATTTTTACTTAAAACTTCTTATTATTGGCCTAAGATCCCCAAATCGACCATTGGAAACTATTCGAGATCAACCCGGGTCCTTAAACCATCTGTAGAAAATTTGACTTTGAGACAAGGCACACGCCCGTGTGGCCATTTCAACATGGTCGTGTTGATGGCCCATGTGGCTTACATGACCTAAGTAATATAGGGACATGCCTGTGTCCTCCACCTGTGTGGAATTAATTCTAAATGCACACTTACAAGGGATTTCACACAACCTGGCACACGCCCGTTTGCCTGGCCCGTGTCCTTCAAATGGCCATGACACGCCCGTATCCTAGCCCGTGTGCAAAATCATGGACATTCTGTTTCTGACGTAAGCATCCCAAAAATGTCACACGACCGGGGCACACGCCAGTGTGCTAGGCTGTGTCCATCACACGACTGAGACACACGACCGTGTCTCTACTCGTGTGTTTACTATCATGCATACTGACTTGAAATTTTTACGTGCAGGGGACACACGGCCGGACCACACGCCCATAGGGCAGACCGTGTGTCACACACGACCTAGACACATGCCCGTGTGTTTACCCATGTGGACAATATAAGGCTATTTACCAAACCTCTTTGCTACCCTTATAAACACAATCTACACATAAGCAACCAAAACCAACACAAGGCTATCTCATTGCATCCAAATCAGCCACAATAAACAACATTCTATTAGTGCATTTTACTCAACCATGAAAATAACATCTTTGTATATATATCAAAATGAATATTAGCCACTATTCAAGGCTTAATACAAAATGAAGGGTTTTCAACCCAGGCTAACACATTTGGCCAATTCTTAAAGACGCAAAAATAGTAAAGCCAAAGCCCTATACATGCCATATTCAAAAATATAAATCAAACTATATCGAAAGCTTTGATTGATAGTGTGATCGATATCTATAACTTCCGTTGATCCTTAAGCTAGATAGGCGACACTATAAGGAAATAGAAAAGGAGAGGGAGTAAGCATAAAGCTTAGTAAGTTGCACATAAATAAGTATACAACATAACTTCACCATTCATCAACAAGTATCATAATACACAAGTGGCATAAACAAAACTTACTCATCAATATTTATTTCACCTCATATAGCATATATTGAGCTCACATTTCATACATACCATAAAGGTACCTGTACCACTCACAACACAGTTATACTTTCCTAGTTAACTTCAAAATCATACTTTCACCGTTGAACCATTTGGATCATTATCAGATACTCATTTAGCCTAAAACATGGGGTCAGGTGCCGATGCCATGTCCCAGACATGGTTTTACCCAAGCTCTAGCATATCTGTGTCGATGCTATGTCCCACACATGGTCTTACACTGACACCTCTCGTAGCCGATGCATGTCCCAGACATGTCTTACACTGGCTTGCATATCGAGGCCGAAGCATGTTACTAGCAGTCGTCTCAATGCCGATGCCATGTCCCAGACATGGTCTTACACTGGCTCTCATAATGTGGTCGACGCATGTCCTAGACATGTCTTACACTAGCTCACACAGGTGACTCAAATGTTATGGCCTGAATATCCGATTTATTTCCTAAGGTTCAATCGAGAATTCTACTATCTCTGTCATCATCATACTTTATCAATTCTACACTCAAGCAATTCATGCTATATTAATTTCAATACAATTCAATCACATACATTATCAATGTAGTTGTATTATTTACATACAACTTACCTGAGATTACAAAATGTGACGATTAGTCGATTTGTTTGGCTTTCCCCCGGTCTAGGTTTGGATTCGGTATTTCTTGATCCATAATAGCGAAATGCACTTATTTAGTCACTTTATAAATCTATGCACTCTACAGTTAATAATTGGGAAAATTACCAATTTTCCCCTAAACTTTTACAAAATGACCATTTTACCCTTAAACCCGAAAATCGATTTTTATCAAATTTCTTCACACCTTAAGCCTAGCCAAACCCTTTCTAATCTTATAGAAACTCCTAATTCTCACTATTTCACATATTTAACATCTATTTTACAACTTGTGCAGAATGGTCCTTTTAGGTGTTTTCATGCTAACACCTTTCACAAAAGTTGGTTATAAGACACCCAATACTCATTTTCTTCCACAAAAACTTAGCAAACATTACAAATCCTTTCATGTAAAAACCCTAAAATTTTTATCATTTTTCAAAATAGTACTCTTATTTGGAAGCTCATGCTTCAAGGGTCTGAAAAGTACAAAAATATTCAAGAAAAGCCATAAAAATCACTTACTTGTGAAGGCTTAAAGTTGCTGAAATTTCAAGCTCTTAAAGCCTTATTATTGGCTAAAAATTTTGGTTAAGAAGAAAGAATGAAAGAAAAAAGAGATGATAGCTAGGCTTAGGGCATTATTATATTATACATTATGTCATCAAGTTACCTAATGTTGACTTTTCAACATTTTTACCTCCAATGGCCAGCCGAGCTATCACACTAGGGTCTATTTTCCCTTTAAAGACCTTCAGTTTTAGCGTCTATTTGCCCTTTAAAGACCTTCAGTTTTTATTCTCTAGCTATTTGATACTTTTAGCTATCAAAATAGGACTTTTTAATTTTATGCGATTTAGTCATTTCTCGCAATTAGGCTGACAAACGTCAAAATTACTTCACCAAAATTTTCATGTACTATTATAAAAATGCAATGACTCCAAAATAATAATAAAATAATTTATTCAATTTTGGATTTATGGTCCCGAGACCACTATTTTGACTAGGCCCTATATCGGGCTGTTACATTTCTCCCCCTTAGGGATTTTCGTCCTCGAAAATCTTACCGGCGAATAAGTTCGGGTACTGATCTCTCATAGTCTCCTCAGGTTCCCATGTGGGTTCCTCGACTCCATGTCCATGCCACAAAACTTTCATGAGTGCAATACTCTAATTTCTTAACTGTTTGACTTCTCGAGCCAATATTTTGACTGACTCTTCGCCATAAGTTATGTCCGGAAGAATCTTAACCTTTGTTGGTGTAATCACATGCGAAGGGTCTGATCTATACCTGTGTAGCGTGGATACATGAAATACGTTGTGAATCTTTTCCAACTCTAGTGGCAAAGCCAATCGATAGGCAACCGGTCCTATTCTCTCAATAACCTCATAAGGTCCTATGAAATGAGGATTTAACTTGCCTCTTGTACCAAATTCAGAGTACCTTCTTCCACGGGGAAACCTTTAAAAATGCTCAATCACCCATTTGAAATTCGATCTCTTTATGTTTTAAATCCGCATAGGATTTTTATCTATCCGAAGCGGCTTTCAAGCAGTCACGAATCACTTTAACTTTCTCTTCAGTCTCTTTTATTAAATTGACTCCGTGAATCTAAATCTATTTGAGCTCAGTCCAATATAAGGGAGTTTGACATTTTCGCCCATACAAAACCTCATAAGGTGGCATATTCAAACTTGACTGATAACTGTTGTTGTAGGCGAATTCAACCAATGGTAAGTACCTTTCCCAACTGCCTTGAAACTCGAGAATACAACACCGCAACATGTCTTCTAAAATATGAATCACTTTTTCTGACTAGCCGTCCATTTGCGGATAAATGCCGTGTTAAAACTCAACTTTGTTCCCAATGACTCTTGTAACTTTTTCCAAAATCTCGAGGTAAATCTCGGGTCTCTATTTGAAACAATCGATAAAGGAACTCTATGTAGCCTCACAATATCAGAAATGTACAATTCAGCCAATCTCTCAAGGGAGTAGTCTGTATGCACTGGTAAAAATGTGCCGACTTTGTTAGCCTATCCACAACAACCCAAACAACATCCTTTTCATCCCACTTCCACTCGAGGACCATGATAGACTGAAGTAGACCCAAAGGTACTTGGTGTTTAGCCTTCACTTGCTAACACACAAGACACTTAGAAAAAAACTTTGAAATGTCTCTTTTCATCCCCGACCACCAATACATTTTCTTCAGGTCGTTAAACATTTTCACACTACCTCGGTGGACGGACAAACACCCGCTATGTGCTTTACGTAAAATCTTCTGTATAAGCTCATTGTCCTTGGGTACACAAACACTATCTTTGCACATTATACATATATCGGTATCAATACAAAATTCGGATTCATTTTTCGTCTCGCACTGTACCATCTTAGCTTGCAACTCCTTATCACCTTTCTGAGCTTCATGGATCTCTTGTAAGAATGTCGGCCTAGCTCTCATCTCTACTAGTATCGAACCATCGTTAGACACGATCAACTGAGTATTCATGGCCTTCAAGACAAACAATGACTTTCTACTCAAAGCATCGGCGACTACATTCACCTTTCCCGGGTGATAGTCAATTATCAGCTCATAATCTTTTATCAGCTCTAGCCACCTTCGTTGTCGTAGATTCAATTCCTTCTGAGTCATCAAATACTTAAGACTTTTGTGGTCAGTGAATACTTTGCATTTCTCTCCATACAAATGATGCCTCTAAATCTTTAATGCGAACATGATGGTAGCCAACTCTAGATCATGTGTCGGGTAATTTTTCTCATATGGCTTTAGTTGTCTTGAGGAATAGGCTATAACCTTGCCTTCTTGCATGAGCACACACCCCAAACCATTCAAGGAGGCATCACTAAAAATAAAAAACTCCTTGCTCGACTCCGGTTGCACTAACACAGGGGCTTTGGTCAATAAAGCCTTTAATTGCTCGAAACTCTATTAGCAGTTTTCTGTCCATTCGAACTTGACATCTTTTTGTAGTAATCTTGTCATTGGGGTAGCTATCATAGAGAACGCTTGAACAAACCTTCTATAATATCCGGCCAAACCCAAAAAGCTTCAAACCTCTATCACATTCTTCAGCAGTTTTCATTCAACAATAGCCGAGATTTTGCTTGGGTCAACTCTAATCTCGTCACCTAACATAATGTGTCCTAAAAATCCAACCTCTTTAAGCCAGAATTCGCTCTTACTGAACTTGGACTACAATTTTTTGTCTCTCAGGGTCTGTAGTACAGTCCTCAAATGCTTCGCATGTTCACTCTCATCACGGGCATAAATCAGTATGTAATCGATAAAGACCACCACGAACTTATCCAAATACGGCCGAAAAATGCGGTTCATCAAATTTGAAAAATGAGGAATTCATAATGCTCGCATCTTGTTCGAAACGCAGTCTTCGATATATCTTATTCTTTCACCCTTAACTGGTAGTATCCCGACCTTAGGTTAATTTTGGAAAATACAGTGGCTCCTTTTAACTAATCAACCAGGTCATTGATTCTTGGCAAAGGATACTTGTTCTTCACTGTACCTTATTAAGCTGTCTATAGTCGATGCATAACCTCATCGACCCATTTTTCCTTTTCAGAAAAAACACCGGAGCACCCCACGGGGAAAAGGTTGGTCTCGCAAAGCCCTTGTCAGTTAACTCTTGTAGTTAAGCTTTCAACTCCTTTAACTCTGTAGGAGCCATCCTATATGGAGTAATCGAGATGGGTGTCGTATCGTGGACCAACTCGATTCCAAACTCAACTTCCTTCACTAGAGGTAATCTGGGTAATTCCTCCGAAAACACATCTGTAAACTAACAAACCACTGGTACTGATTCTATCTTCAATTCAGATACTTGAGTATTAAGCACAAAAGCAAGATAAGCCTCATATCCTTTCCTCAAATATTTCTCAACAATCAAAGACGATACTATTACTAAAATGCCGGTGGCCCCAAGGCGCAGCGGAAAAAAAAATTCTGGCAATCCAACCATGGATCCATATGCGAGGAATGAATCAAGAAAACTAAAATATTGAAAATGGTTTCAAAATTACCGAAACTTCAATCTGAGTAGACAGCGACACCTCGGTAACGAGAATTCTGGACCACTATTGAACCAAGTCGCAACTTTTCAGATGCCGACCTCTACGTAGTCCACCTAGTTGACAATGAAGGGAAGAAGTCCCCAAAACAGTTTTAGAGATTTCTTTGTTTTGACGACTGCTAGACCACTCAAAAACCAAAACTAGGTTTTCTTTTAGCGTTATTATCTATATATAACCCCCTTTTAAATTTGGTATATTTATATCGAATATTTTAAAATAAATAAATATAATGATGTTTTAACCGAAAATTCTATTTACATTAATTATAACAAAGATTTCAGTAAACTATATTTATTTAAATTTATATACGAACCAACTTCATATATTAATAGAATTATGTTCTCATTATGTGTACAACATTCTTGTACATATAATAAGTTCGATATTTGATTGCCAATTAAATTAATTCTATAATTAATTTAATTCATGTGACAACCAAAAACAATACCAACTATGTTTTATTCCGATCATCTCAACCATATGGTGTGACCTTGTAGGCTTTTGTAACATTAGCAGTAATACTAGAACGATTCTAATGTTACATACAATGAGTGGC
Source organism: Gossypium hirsutum (assembly GCF_007990345.1). NCBI lineage: Eukaryota > Viridiplantae > Streptophyta > Magnoliopsida > Malvales > Malvaceae > Gossypium > Gossypium hirsutum. The sequence continues at coordinate 16,063,529 of NC_053432.1, forward strand.
ATCTAGCAATGCATCATTGCTACATAAGTTACAAGAAGTCATGATTCGACATAACCTTTTGTGATTTATCTTTCATGCATTAATCCTTAAGTCCTTTATCTCTGGAATGAACACAAGTCATGGAATAGTCACACTTGCATAGTCCATTTCATGTTTCTTGATATCTTGAGTAGACTATGATATACAAATAAGTATGACATCTCATATCAACTTATTTGAGCATGGCCATGCATTTCTCGTCTCACTCAATCAAGTGGCCTAGAATATTACTCCTATTATGTAGGAAGGGCCTATTCTATATTGATCAACCATATCCCTCTACATAGATTGTGGTATATCTAACATCAGCCTTTATAGAACAACCAGTTACGGTGTACATTTGACTGTATCAAAATATACAACTCACGATGTTGGGATAATGATGATCTCAAGTCTGAGGATCATATACATATTAATTACTATGAGTAATGTTGTGACAATTACATAATAATCCAAGAAACATACTCATAGCGGGTCAGTCCAATATGTTGTTCTCTAACACACATATTCATGCATTGATTTTGACACTCCATATCAATGACAACTCTTTATCATCAATCAAATACATGTTAGTCTCAATGCATTATTGTTGTCCTAGTCAACAATAATACTTGACTAAGGATCTTTTAAGAGCAATCATATTATTCTTAGGACATTATTATAAAACAGTTTATTTATACACACAGAAAGAAAAACTGAAATAATAATGGAAACACCTTATATTAAAACATGATAAATCAATTATGTTATTACAACCATCTCATGATTGATCTTTGGGCAAACTCTTACAACTATTACAGGCAAATTATCCAATTAATCTGGCCTAACTCGAAGAATATTTCCATCTTCACATTTCAACTCAATAACTTTTCTCCCACAGTCCACTACAACACTGTGAAAAATCAACCAATCCATCCCAAGGATTACATCAAATTCATTAAACGACAACAACATCAAGTTAGCCGGAAAACAATGACCTCTAATTGTCAAAGGACAATTTCTACATACTTGGTCCATTAGCACATGTCTGCCTAAAGGGTTAGACACTTTTATTACAAACTCAGTGGACTCTACTATCATGTTCATACGAGGTATCAATTCCATACAAATATAAGAGTAGGTAGATCCTGGGTCAATTAAAGCAACAACAGATATTTCATGAATAGAAAAGGTACCCGTGATCACGTCAGGAGACTCTGCCTTTTTTCGAGCACGAATAGCATAAGTTCTTGCAGGCGCTCTATCCCCAAGCCTCACTGCAGCATCTCTTGGTGTACCTCTGCTGATAGCCCCGCTTCCAGAGTTTTTTTGTAGTCTATTCCTCAATGGAGCGCTACTCGCCTTCACTTCTTGTTTTCTCTCTCTTTCTTCCATTTCGGGACTGTCTCAGATAAAATGTTCTAATAATCCACACTTAAAACAACCCCTTTCATTCCCCCGGCACTCGCCGAAGTGACGCCTACCACATTGTGAACATTCTGGCCTATTCGACCGAGCACTACCAACGCTCACGACAGAAGCGGTCTGGGCTCTACAAGTCGTGTTCTATTGGTTCTTGTTTCTATTCAAAAACCCTACTGAAGCATTCAATCAAGTAGTGAATTCCTTCGATCTCTTAGATGAGGACTGATGTGACTTCCCCATCTATCTTTTCTTTGAATCTCGCGACTCAAAAGCTGCTTTCCTCATCACTTTTACCAGCTCCTCTGCCTTGCATGCTCTCTCAACGAGCACTACAAATTCTCTTAGTTCTAGGATGCCAACAAATATTCAGATAGCTTCATTAAGACCATCCTTGAACCTTTTACACATAGTGGCTTCTGAAGACATGCATTCTCGCGCATATTTACCGAGCCTCACAAATTCATGTTCATATTCCGTCACCGATATTCAGCCTTGCTTTAGCTCTAGAAATTCCTTCCTCTTTGGATCTATGAACCTTTGGCTAATATACTTCTTTTGGAACTCTTCCTGGAAGAATTCCTAAGTTATTCTCTCTCTTGGTACCACAGACACGAGAATGTTCCACCACTGGTAGGCCAAATCTCTCAAAAGCGATACTGCACATTTTATGCACTCCTAAGGCATGCATGACAGTTCATCAAATACCCTGATGGTATTTTCCAGCCAAACTCTGCTTTCTCTGGGTCGTCATCTATGTTAGCCCAGAACTCCTCGGCCTCTTGCTTCCTAATCTTGTTTACTGAAGGCTTCTCCCTCCTAATCAAGTCTGCGGCTTGTGGAGCTATTGGGGCATACTGAAGAATCGGAGGAGGTGGGGGAGGTGGAGTGTTCTGATTTGCATGAACAAACTCCGTGTACCAAGCGTCCATCATTCAGAGATAGGCTTCTCTAGCCCCTCTGTCTTGGCCTATGGTGACGGGCTCACTCTCAACTACCGCGGTCCCCTCGGTGGGAGCCGGCCCATTACTCTCCACGTCATCCGCCGTGGCTCTATCAGGATCCATTTACTATATAGAAAATACAATTTATAATCGTCAGAAGTCATAACACTATCAATATACAGTTATGGCATGTATAGTTAGACCCGTACTCTTGCTAGGTTAGTCCTAAAACCGACTAAACCATAGCTCTAATACCACTAAATGTAACACCCATACCCATAACCCACACTAGAATGGAATACGAGGCATTACTTAGCTCGATCTCATGCACACAAACGTTCCCCAAGTCACCAAGACTTGATCCAAATTAGAACTCTTTCATTTTCTACTTAAAACTTCTTATTATGGGCCTAATAGCCCCAAATCGACCATTGGAAACTATTTGGGATCAACCCAGGTCCTTAAACCATCTATAGAAAAGTTGACTTTAAAACAGGGCACATGCCCATGTAGAAAGACAACACGCCCGTGTGGCCATTGCAGCATGGTCGTGTTGATGGCCCGTGTGGCTCACACGGCCTGAGTAATATAGGGACACGCCCATGTCCTCCACTTGTGTGGAATTAATTCTAAATGCACACCTACAGGGGTTTTCACACGGCCTGGCACATGCCCGTGTGCTAGGCCGCGTCCATCACACGACTGAGACACACAGCCGTGTCTCTGCCCATGTGTTTACTATCATGCATAGTGACTTGAAATTTTTACGTACAGGGGACACAAGGCGGACCACGCGCCCATAGGGTAGACCGTGTGTCACACATGGCCTAGACACAGGCCTGTGTATCTACCTGTGTGGACAATATAAGTCTATTTACGAAGCCTTTTTGCTAACCTTAGAAACACAACCTACACATAAGCAACCAAAACCAACACAAGGCTATCTCATGCATCCAAATCAGCCACAAAAAAACAACATTTTATTAGTTCATTTTACTTATCCATGAACATAATATCTTTGCATATAAATCAAAATCAATATTAGTCACTATTCAAGGCTTAATAAAAAATGAAGGGTTTCCAACCCAAGCCAACACATTTGGCCAATTCTCAAAGACACAAAAATAGTAAGTCCTAAGCCCTATACATGTCATATTCAAAAATATAAATCAAACTATACCGAAAGCTTAGATTGATAGTGTGATTGATATCTCTAACTTCCATTGATCCTTGAGCTAGATAGGCGGCACTATAAGAAAATAGAAAATGAGAGGGAGTAAGCATAAAGCTTAGTAAGTTGCACATAAATAAGTATACAACATAACTTCACCATTCATCAACAAGTATCATAATACACAAGTGGCATAAACAAAACTTACTCATCAATATTCATTTCACCTCATATAGAATATATTGAGCTCGCATTTCATACATACCATATAGGTACCTGTACCACTCACAACACGGTTATACTTTCCTAGTTAACTTTAAATCATACTTTCACCGTTGAACCATTTGGATCATTATCGGATACTCATTTAGCCTAAAACATGGGTCAGGTGCCGATGCCATGTCCCAGACATGGTCTTAACTGAAACCTCTCGTAGCCGATGCATGTCCCAGATATGTCTTACACTAGCTTACATCTCGAGGCCGAAGCATGTCCCAGACATGTTTTACACTAGCACTCGTCTCAATGCCAATGCCATGTCCCAGACATGGTCTTACATTGGCTCTCATAATGTGGCCGTTGCATATCCCAGACATGTCTTACACTAGCTCACACAAGTGACCCAAACGTTATGGCATGAATATCCGATTTATTTCCTAAGGTTCAATCAAGAATTCTACTATCTCTATCATCATCATACTTTCTCAATTCTACACTCGAGCAATTCATGCTATACTAATTTCAATACAATTCAATCATATACATTATCAGTGTAGTTGTATTATTTACATACAACTTACCTTGGATTACAAAATGTGACGACTAGTCAATTTGCTTGGCTTTCCCCCAGTCTAGGTTCGAATTCGGTATTTCTTAATCTATAATAGCAAAATTCACTTATTTAGTCACTTTATCAATCTATGCACTCTACAATTCATAATTGGGCAAAATTACCAATTTGCCCCTGACTTTTACAAAATGACCATTTTACCCTTAAACCCGGAAATTGATTTTTATCAAATTTATTCACACCTTAAGCCTAGCCGAACCCTTTCTACTCGTATAGCAACTCCAAATTCTCACTATTTCACATATTTAACATCTATTTTACAACTTGTGCAAAATAGTTCTTTTAGGTGCTTTCATGCTAACACCTTTCACAAAAGTTGGTTATAAGACACCCAAGACTCATTTTCTTCCACAAAAACTCAGCAAAAATTAGAAATCCTTTCATGGAAAAACCTTAAACTTCTAATCATTTTGCAAAATAGTACCCTCATTTGAAAGCTCGTGCTTCAAGGGTCTCAAAAGTACAAAAATATTCAAGAAAAGCCATAAAAATGACTTACTTGTGAAGGCTTAAAAGTTGTTGAAATTTCAAGCTCTTAAAACCCCATTCTTTGCTAAAAATTTTAGTTAAGAAGAAAGCATGAAAGAAAAAAAAGATGATAGCTGGGCTTAGGGCATTATTATATCATACATTATGTCATCAACTTACCTAATGTTGACTTTTCAACATTTTTACCTCTTATGGCCGACCAAGCTATCCCAATAAGGTTTATTTTCCCTTTAAAGACCCACAATTTTTATTCTCTAGCTATTTGACACTTTTATCTATCAAAATAAGACTTTTGAATTTTATGTGATTTAGTCATTTCTCGCAATTGGGCTTACAAACGTCAAAATTACTTCACCAAATCTTTCATGTACTATCATAAAAATGCAATGGCTCCAAAATAATAATAAAATAATTTATTCAATTTCGAATTTGTGGTCCCGAGACCACTAATCTAACTAGGCTCTATATCAGGCTGTTAAAGTATATGCAGATACACGGATCCAACCAACACACCAGTGTGGCACTCAGTGCCTCATCGACTCTGCTGAAGTAAACAGTAACAGTGCGGTACTCAGTACCTCATTAGATTAAACCGAAGAAACAGTAACAGTACGATACACAAGGTGCCTTATGACTTAAAGTCGAAGTAACAGTACGACACTTATAGTGCCTCATCGACTCAAGGTCGAAGTATCCCTGAACACTTCTAATCCTATGGCATGCCAACTATATCCTACTCAGCCTGACTAGTTAATAGGGTATTCAAATCATTTTTCTATTTCAAATTCACTTTCAATTCAATCACAATTCAATTCAAATTCACTTTTTCACTTTCTAATCAATATACAATTCAATAACAATACATATTTTAGATAAGCACATATAATCATACTTTGATTCAATTCAATTCACTTTTCAATCAATACACAATTCACATATTCGCCATATTCATAATTTAATTTGCTTTTATTCAATTCATATTTTCGATTCATTTTCCAATCAAGTTCAAATCACTAATCACTTTTCAATTAATATACATTTCAAAGAATCACATATTTTCTTCATTCAATTCATTTTGATTCAATTCAAATCACTTTTAATTTCAATAGCCATAAACACTTTTAAATCAATTTCATTCAAATCAATATCATTATTTCAATTACTTTCCTAAATTTATCTACCATGCATTTTAATTAAAATATAACTGTCGAAACCATTTTTTTTTGGAAAAAATGGGGATCGACTTTGAAAGAAAGTATGGAGTTCCCACCAATCCTTTTTGTTTAGGTGTGATTGGATCACCTAATAAAACATTTTATTTTATTAAAATATCAATTTTAGCCTATGAAATTTGAGAAACGGGTTCAGGAGTCGATTACGTACGAGGAAGGGTTAGCACCCTCGTTACGCCCAAAATTGGTACCAAATTGATTAAATAATGTCCTTGTGTCTAAAATTAAAAAAATATGTTGAAATTTGATTTCTTTTAAAGCATTTGAATAACACAAATTGAACATTAAAATTCTCTTGTTTCGAAGGAATACAGTATCACATCCAGCACGTTAGGACACGATCCTTTAAACCCTCAAAAATACGACCACTTTTTGATTTCCAAAAGCTCATACATTAGAAAATTTCAAAAGGATATTCGATTATTTGGTCCAGCGAAAAAATCAAAACCCAGCACGTTAGGACACGATTTCTCGGATTTCTAAACATAGAGCATTACCTTGTTTTAAAATTTAGAAAACACGGATGAAATTTTAAAGGGTTATTTGATTATTTTGGATAAACGAAGAATCAAAACCCAACACGTTAGGGAACGATTTCCCGAATCTCCAAACATCAAACATTGCCTTTATTTTAGGAAATTTTCAAATAAACAATTGTAAAGCTAGCTCAAAATGCACTAGTTTGACTTGAAATAAAATGGAATCATTAAGTTTAGAATAATAAGTTGAAAATTACAATGCAACACTTGTGAACGAAAGGCGAAACCATAAACATGGAACAATATACATGAATAATGTACTATACCTAGTGAATAAAAATAGTATAAACAAAAAACAAATTAACAAATACATAAGAGCAATGAGCACACATCCTATTTTGAAAAATATTAATAATCAGAAGGCATGGAAACTAAAATATAACTAATCAAAGAAACATATTAGAATAAAAAAATGTAACCAATTTTCAAACATAAATGAATAATAATTGAAATAATAATACAAAACAAATTAAAAACCATATGGAAAAAATTTACAAATGAATAATGCATGTTAGAATTCGAAATGACTTATATGTATATAAAAACTAATAGAATATAAATGATTATTAAAATATATGTTATGTAAAAAGAAATTCGAAATAAATAATATATAACATAATTTCAAATAAAATAAATTGATTTAGTTAATGATATATATAAATAATATATATGAAGATACTAATATATGAAAGTATTTAAAATAAATAAGATAAACAGTTTAAAATAGGGTCCTTAAAAGAAACAAATTACATACATAAATAAATTTAAAAGAAAATATATATATACGTAAATAAATCTAAAAAATATTTACATAAAATAATATGAAATCAACAATATATACTTAGAATAAAAATAATTATGCATATGTATGTATAATAGCATTAAATTGAATATCAAGTAAATCTTAAAAACATAGAAAAATATAAAAGAGGAATTTTAAAATAAACAAACTACAAAATAAAACAATTTAAAAATATACACATAAAAATATGCAAAATATAGACTAAACTAATGCAAAAATCAATGGAATAGCATATTAACATAAAAAATAAATGAATTAAAAAGAGTAAGAGAATTACATAAACTAAAAAACTCAATTGAAACAAGAACAAAATCCAGTGGTTAATTTTTAAACAAATCAAATTATTAAAATAGAGTCAAGGACTTGAACTAAATGCACTCAAATAAACAGGGACTAAAAATGAAAATGTTCGAGTCCCAAAACGCGGTGCTTAGGCATGGACAAAATTGAAACAGTGTGCAAATTTGAAAGAAAAAAAATTAAATAACCAAAGAGATCAAAACAGGATTCAATTGAATGGCTCAACAAAGAAGAGGGTCTATACGCGCAAATTGACCTTTCAAAGTGAAAAGGCGCGGATCTAGCCTCCAAACGGGTCAAGGCACAAATCCTTTCTCTACCAAATGGCACCGTTTCATATACTCTATAAAAACAAATGAAAAACCCTAAATGAATACTTAATTTCTTTAAACAAACTCAAAACAAAAAAAACCTAAGTCATTCAGTCGAATCACCAAGCATTCCATTCCCAAACGCCCTTTCATCATCGACCTCATTTGAATTCTCATCCGAGCTTCGATTTCAACGAAGCAAACAAGGATTCAAAGCCATTAAAAGGTAAGTCCCCTCCCTTCTATAATTTTTTACATGCATTGAATAGAGATTGAGGAAATAGAAACGAAAATCAAAGAAGAACGCGATCTAAAATCACCTTAAAAACTGATTTTGAATTGATTTTTTTCAATATGCGTGTATCCGTCCTCTTTTAGAGATTACTTCTGGCCTTCTATAGCCAAGTGAAATAAAAATAATAATTACAAAAATGATTTTTCTTTTCTGTTATTTCTCTTTTGCTGTGGCTTGTGGGTTTGTTGCAGGTACAGCTGTGCGTGGAAAAACTGCTCATGGGCAATGACGCGAAGGCTTCCAGAAGTTTCACTATTTGGGCCATATGAGCCTACCTTGGAATCGGATGGTTGGAGGCTGGAAACCATTGCTGCGGCACGAGGGGAGATGGCTAGTGTGACAGCCCAAAATTGACCCTAGTCAGGAAGTGGTTTCGGGACCACAAAACCGAGTCATAAAAATAATTGATTTCCATATTCTATGCTTATTATGTGTGTACATGAGTATGTGGAAGTTTCATTCTCCAATTTTGCCAATTGCATGAGAAATTATTAAATAGGGATTGATATGAGACATGGTGAAAATATGATAGGCTAATTTAAAATGGTCTATTAATGCATGTTGTGAAAATGATGGGTTTGCATGTCAAATTACCCAAAATTTGAGCTAGTGGTTGGCCATGCTATGGGTGGAAACATGTTGGGAACATGTTGGCCTAGTGAGGTATGTAGGAAAAAAATAAAATAAGGGGCATGGACATAAAATAATGAAAAGGAGTATGATGAATACAAAAAAAAAATGTGTGTAGTTGTTTCCCCCCCCATTGCCGTGAGCTAAAGAAAAGAAAGGAGAAAATTTTTGTTCATCCTTTCTCATCTTCATTTAGCCGAAACTAGAAAGAAAAAAACAAAGAAAAAAATGCTCATCCTTTGGTTCATCCTTGGCCAAAAATTTTAAGGAGGAAGGAAGAAGAAAGGTTGAAGAGGTTCGGCCATGCATGTAGCTAGGCTAAGGTATGTTTGATGATGTTCCATGAGATGCATGCATGTTTTAGTTGTTAGCTTGAGTTCTACCTAGCCCATGGTCTAAATCTTGCTATGTGATGGAAATGACACTCGGCCATGGATGCATCATTCTTGGTTGATGTTTGATGTTGTGGTGATGAGGCATGAGGATGAGTTAAGATTCGGCCTAGGTGGAGTTTGTGTTAATGCCATTGCATGCTAAATATGAAGCTTGTTAATGATGCATGTGATGGTGGCTTGATGATTCTTGAACCTCCTTTTTAGCATTTTTGAGTGAGCACATATGTGCATTGGTTGCTAAATGGAGAAGAATCGGCTAGCAAGTTGTGTGCTAAGGCCGAATATAACTTTTGCATGTTAATGAGCAATGCATGTGTTAAATTGATGGAAAGGGAGAGGATGCTTTACTAGTGTGTATATGTGTGTATTAGCCAAGTTTTGAACTTGAAACAAAAGGGTGTTTAGTCAATACAAGTGACCATACTTGTAGAATGTATTAAGTGTTGAAATCGGCCCCAAAATAGACATGCATATTCGGCCAAGGGGGAAAAATTAGCTAAAATGTTGAGTTTGATTCATGATTCCGTACATATGTGACTTTAATGTCTAATGTATAAATATGGGCTAAGTGCCTTGTGTTCCTCTTTTCGATGCTCAAATGATTAAATCAATTTATTTGTTTAATTAAGCTCAAGAGCAAAGGGAAACTAAATCCGATAAAGGGAAGGAAAAAGTGGTCGAATAGCTATCGGAATCGTTCGACAACACTCGAGGCAAGTTCTTGAGTAAAAGAGCTTAAATTATGATGTGATTAGATCATGTTTTGAGCAAATTAAAATCATGCTCTTTGTGTGGCTATTGAGCCGAATTTGCAAGAATGATGAATGTCTTGTGTTTGTGTTTTGCTAACGAAAATGAAATACGAATGGGCCATGAGTTATTGTTAAATGTGCGTGGTTATTTGAATGATGTCCGGGCTAAGTCCCGAAGGCTTGTGCTAAGTGACAATATCCGGACTAAGATCCGAAGGCATTTGTGCGAGATACTAATTCCGGGCTAAGCCCGAAGGCATTTGTGCGAGATACTAATTTCGGGCTAAGCCCGAAGGCATTTGTGCGAGATACTAATTCCGGGCTAAGCCCGAAGGCATTTGTGCGAGTTACTAAATCCGGGTTAAGTCCCGAAGGCATTTGTGCGAATTACTATAACCGGGCTATGTCCCGAAGGCATTTGAACGAGGAGCTATATCCGGTTAAATTCCGAAGGTACGTGATTTGGGAATGAATGAACTTGCTGTAAAATTCCAGTTAATACTCTCGAAACATCCCAACATTGAGGTATGTTTCTTGTGTGCTTGAATTTAGTTGAGCCCTTACAAATAAGTATTCGCTCAGTTGATAAACGAGCTACCGGCCTTTGGCTGAGTTGATCTTTTGTGTATGTACATAAGGGTTGGTAATGTGAAGCAAGTATGATATCGTAAATTTGTGCATATGAAATTATCCGTTTAGCTATATGAATGCTATACTTTTGTTGTGCTGGAATTCCTTGCTCAAAACTTACTAAGCATAAATTGCTTATTCCGTTTCATTGCTCCTCTGTTTTATAGATTTGGTTCTCCAGCTATCGGACTCGGGATCTTGAGGTCAAAGTCGCCCACACTATCAAAGCCCCCTTTTGGTACAATTTTGGTTGAACTTCGAAATGGCATGTATAGGACTACCCGTTTGTTGTGGGTCGTGGACCCTTTGGACTTGTATAAATTTTGGATAGCCATGCGAAAATGGCTTATATGTGTTTGAGTATATTGTTATAATCATTTGGTGTGGACATGCTTGACAAGGATTGGCCATGGGGATGGTTAATCACTTTCATAAATTGTGCTATTTATGCAAAAAGGGCTAGTTGAATCATGGAAACCATGAAATAGGTAAAGTCTACCTTAAAGGCAGATGCTGACAGCAGCAGTGATGTAGATTTGGAAAATCACTAAAATAGTAGGAAGGGAATTAAATAGTGAATAAATTATGTAAACAAACCTTGATGAATCTACTTTCATAGGAAAGTAACGAAACAATCATACGGACAGTATGTTAAGAGATATTCAGGTTCTCGTGAGACAGGGCCAGAACGGTTTCTGGATTTCCTGTTCCGACTTTGGAAATTCATTATAAATTAACTAGAGATAATTAGGAGTCATACCATATATGGATAGATTCCTCTCTGAGTCTAGTTTCTATAGAAACAAACGGCATCAGTATTGAAGCCCTGTACAGGGAGATATCCAAGTCGTAATGCGCAAAGGTCAGGGTAGTCGATCCCTGTAACATGGGAGACTTTGACTAATAAACTGTACTAATTGGCCCGACCAAAAATTATAGAAAAAAATATGTAGATGGGCATATGAGTCTAGTTTCAGGGAAAATTTACGGAACTGGATTCCGAGTTGTGAAACTCAAGATATGATTTTTTAAAGCGACTAGTACGTAGATTGGCAGTGTCTGGGAAATTTTTTTATAAGGGGCTTAAAGTCTGTTAACACCTCGTGTTCGACTCCGGTGTCGGTCTTGGGTTCGGGATGTTACATTTGATTGGTATCAGAGCTACGGTTTAGTCGATTCTAGGACTACCGTAATGCGTTGGGTCTAGCTATACATGCCATTTTATGTGATTACTTGATAGTGTGGTGATTTCTGACAATTGTAAATGTGTTTATTTATAGTAATGGATCCTGATCCCGACCGAGAGGTAGCTGATGATCTTGAGAGTGTAGCGCTTGCTCCCGCACAAGGGACAGCGCCGGCGGACTCTCAACCTAATGCTAGTAACCCAAATGAGGAAGCTAGACAAGCTTTCTATAGCGTGATGAATGATTGGTTCAACCAATACATTCGAACTAATACGGCTGTTCCACAACCTCCATTCCCGACTAATACCACCTCCACACCTACAATACCTCTGGTAACTGACCAAATAAGGTCAAATAAGCCCCCAGTTGACAGAATCCGAAAACATGGGGCTACTGAATTTAAGGCTACGGATAGCGACGATGCCGAGCAAGCTGAATTTTGGTTGGACAACACTATCCGGGTACTCGATGAGCTATCTTGTACACCCGATGAATGCCTAAAGTGTACTATCTCCTTGCTACGCGATTCTGCCTACTATTGGTGGAGTACTCTGACTTCTGTTGTGCCCCGAGAGCAAGTAACTTGGGAGTTTTTCCAAACTGAGTTTCGGAAAAAGTATATCAGTCAGAGATTTGTTGATCAAAAACGGAAGGAATTTCTTGAGCTTAAGCAAGGTTCTATGTCAGTTACTGATTACGAGCGAAAATTTGTTAGACTTAGTAGATACGCTCGGGAATGTGTTTCGTCCGAGGCTATTATGTGTAAACGCTTCGAGGATGGGCTGAATGAAAATATAAAAATGTTCGTTGGCGTTCTTGAAATACGAGAGTTCGTAGTACTTGTCGAGCGAGCTTGTAAAGCCGAAGAGCTTAGAAAAGAAAAACAAAAAGTTGATGAGGGAACTGGAGAGTTTCGTAAAAGATCTTCGGGAAAGTCTCTTCAACAGGCATCGAAGAAATTTCGAGATGATGTGGGCTGGTCGAGAGGCACTTCGGGCCTTTTTAGACGAGATCGTGATCGACCCCCTGTGGGTACACGAGGCACTTCGGTCGCCAGTGTTGGGAATGAACGTCGAGACAGAACGAAATGTCGATATTGCGGTAAATGGCATTCGGGGAGTTGTAGATTCCCTGACCGCTCCTGTTACAAGTGCGGATCAGTTGACCACTTCATTAAAGATTGCCCGAGGTTGTCTGAACAGAATGTAAATCAGAGTGGGAAACCGGGTGCTACCACTGCTCGAGGTAGACCATCTGGAAATACGGGCAATACTGGTGGTGGTCAGAGAGGATCTAGAGATGCTACGACCAGATCCGAGGCTCGTGTGCCTGCTAGAGCTTATGCTATACGTGCCCGCGAGGATGCTTCTTCGCCTGATGTTATTACCGGTACTTTTACTCTCTTGGATACTAATGTAATTACTTTGATTGACCCCGGTTCTACTCATTCTTACATATGTGAAACCTTAGCATCCAGTAAGACTTTACCTATTGAGTCTACTGAGTTCGTAATTCGGGTGTCAAATCCCTTGGGTCGTTACGTGCTTGTCGACAAAGTGTGTAAGAAATGTCCCCTAGAAATTCGAGGTTCCTATTTTCCGGCGGACTTGATGCTTTTGCCGTTTGATGAATTTGATGTTATTCTTGGTTTGGATTGGTTGACCGCGCATGATGCGGTTGTGAATTGCAAAAGCAAGACTATTGATTTGAGGTGCGCAAATAACGAAGTAATCCGAGTTGAGTCTACGGACTTGGAGGGGATGCCAGCTGTAATATCAGCAATGTTGGCCCAGAAATATGTAAGAAAAGGGTGCGAAGCATACCTTGCGTATGTACTGGATGACAAAGAATTAGACAAGAAACCCGAATCTGTGCTGGTGGTTTGTGAATACCCAGATGTTTTTCCTGAAGAATTACCGGGTTTACCAACTGTTCGGGAGGTAGAGTTTGGTATTGAGCTTGTACCTGGGACTACGCCGATTTTGATAGCACCGTATCGTATGGCACCAACCGAGTTAAAAGAGTTGAAAGCTCAGTTGCAAGAATTGACGGATAGAGGTTTTGCTCGACCAAGTTTCTCACCTTGGGGTGCACCAGTATTGTTCGTGAAAAAGAAGGACGGAACCATGAGGTTGTGCATTGACTATCGTCAACTGAATAAAGTGACGATAAAGAACAAATATCCGTTACCGCGTATCGATGATTTGTTCGACCAACTGAAGGGAGCCTCAATGTTCTCAAAAATAGATTTGAGATCGGGCTATTATCAGTTGCGAATTCGAGATTCGGACATACCCAAAACTGCCTTCAGAACGAGATATGGTCACTACGAGTTCTTAGTGATGCCGTTTGGGCTCACTAATGCCCCTGCGGTATTTATGGATTTGATGAATCGGATCTTCAGACCATATTTGGATCGGTTCATAGTTGTGTTCATTGATGACATTTTGGTCTATTCAAGAGATGAGACCGAACATGCTGAGCACCTGAGACTGGTGTTGCAAATTTTGCGGGATAAGCAGTTATATGCTAAGTTCAGTAAGTGTGAGTTCTGGTTAAGAGAGGTTAGCTTCTTGGGTCATGTGGTATCCGCATCGGGTATTCAAGTTGACCCAAGCAAAATTTCAACCATGCTTAACTGGAAGACTCCAAGAAATATTACCGAAGTTCGGAGCTTTTTGGGGCTCGCCGGTTATTACCGACATTTTGTCAAAGGTTTCTCGATGATAGCCACACCAATGACGAAGCTACTTCAAAAGGATGTTAAGTTCGAATGGACGGAGAAATGTCAGAAAAGTTTCGATCAACTGAAAACTCATTTGACTGAAGCTCCAATTTTAGTGCAACCCGAATCAGGCAAAGAGTTTGTCATTTATAGTGACGCATCCCTACTTGGGTTGGGTTGCGTATTGATGCAAGAAGGTCGAGTTGTGGCCTATGCGTCGAGACAATTAAAGCCACATGAGAAAAATTATCCGACCCATGATCTTGAACTAGCTGCCATCGTAATTGCTTTAAAAATATGGCGACATTACTTATTTGGTGAAAAGTGCCATGTATTTTCGGATCACAAAAGTCTCAAATATTTGATGACTCAAAGAGACTTAAATCTGCGACAAAGACGTTGGCTTGAGTTGTTGAAAGATTACGAGCTTGTCATTGATTACCACCCGGGAAAGGCTAATGTGGTTGCGGACGCCTTAAGCCGGAAGTCATTGTTTGCTTTACGAGCAATGAATGTGCATTTGTCTGTTCTACCTGACAATGTGTTAGTTGCTGAATTAAAAGCCAAACCATTATTGATTCATCAAATTCGTGAAGCCCAGAAAGTTGATGATGAATTGGTTGCAAAACGGGCTGAGTGTGCTCCAAACAAGGAATCGGAGTTTCAAATTGATGATGATGATTGTTTGAGGTTCAGAAGTCGTTTGTGTGTTCCAAGGAGTTCGGAACTCATTTCGATGATTCTGAACGAAGCCCATTGTAGCCGAATGTCAAGTCACCCGGGGAGTACGAAAATGTACAACGATTTGAAACGTTGGTTTTGGTGGCATGGTATGAAACGAGACATCTCCGACCTTGTTTCGAGATGTTTAATATGTCAACAAGTGAAAGCGGAACATCAAGTGCCTTCAGGATTACTTCAGCCGATCATGATACCCGAGTGGAAATGGGATCGAGTCACAATGGACTTTGTGTCCGGACTGCCATTGTCAACAAGTAAGAAGGATGCGATTTGGGTTGTTGTCGATAGATTGACTAAGTCGGCTCACTTTATCCCCGTGTGTATGGATTTTTCATTGGATAGACTAGTTGAATTGTACGTTTCCCAGATTGTGAGATTACACGGGGTACCTATTTCTATCGTGTCGGATAGAGATCCGGGATTCACCTCGTGATTTTGGAAGAAATTGCAAGAAGCTTTGGGTACCAAGCTGCATTTTAGCACTGCTTTTCATCCCCAAACCGATGGTCAATCTGAGTGGATAATTCAGATACTTGAGGATATGTTGAGATGTTGCATCCTCGAGTTCAGTGGTTTATGGGAACGGTATTTACCTTTGATTGAATTCGCTTACAACAATAGTTTTCAATCAAGTATTAAGATGGCACCTTACGAGGCTTTATACGGTCGTAAATGCCGTACACCATTGTTTTGGACCGAGCTCGGTGAAAGTAAAATTTTCGGAGTTGATTTGATTAAGGATGCCGAACAGAAAGTAAAGGTAATCCGTGAAAGTCTGAAAGCAGCCACAGATCGTCAAAAATCGTATGCGGATTTGAAACGAAAGGACATTGAATATCAGGTGGGAGATAAAGTGTTCCTTAAAGTTTCGCCTTGGAAAAAGGTACTCAGGTTTGGCCGTAAGGGCAAGTTGAGCCCGAGATTCATTGGGCCGTACGGAATCTCCGAACGAGTTGGTCCGGTTGCGTATAGATTGATTTTGCCCCCCGATCTTGAAAAGATTCACGACGTCTTTCATGTTTCGATGCTTCGACGCTATTGATCTGATCCATCGCATATAATTAGCCCATCAAAGGTTGAAATTCAAGCCGATATGAGTTATGAAAAAGAACCGATGCGTGTCCTAGCTCGTGAAGTGAAAGAGTTGCGAAACAAAAGGGTTCCGTTAGTTAAGGTGTTATGGCTCAAACACGGGATCGAGGAACCTACTTGGGAAACCGAGAGCTCGATGAAAGAACGATACCCAAACCTATTTACCAGTAAGATTTTCGGGGACGAAAATTTCTTAAGTGGGGGAGAGTTGTGACAGCCCAAAATTGACCCTAGTCGGGAAGTGGTTTCGGGACCACAAAACCGAGTCATAAAACTAATTGATTTCCATATTCTATGCTTATTATGTGTGTACATGAGTATGTGGAAGTTTCATTCTCCAATTTTGCCAATTGCATGAGAAATTATTAAATAGGGATTCATATGAGACATGGTGAAAATATGATAGGCTAATTTAAAATGGTCTATTAATGCATGTTGTGAAAATGATGGGTTTGCATGTCAAATTACCCAAAATTTGAGCTAGTGGTTGGCCATGCTATGGGTGGAAACATGTTGGGAACATGTTGGCCTAGTGAGGTATGTAGGAAAAAAATAAAATAAGGGGCATGGGCATAAAATAATGAAAAGGAGTATGATGAATACAAAAAAAAATGTGTGTAGTTGTTCCCCCCCATTGCCGTGAGCTAAAGAAAAGAAAGGAGAAAATTTTTGTTCATCCTTTCTCATCTTCATTTAGCCGAAACTAGAAAGAAAAAAACAAGGAAAAAAATGCTCATCCTTTGGTTCATCCTTGGCCAAAAATTTTAAGGAGGAAGGAAGAAGAAAGGTTGAAGAGGTTCGGCCATGCATGTAGCTAGGCTAAGGTATGTTTGATGATGTTCCATGAGATGCATGCATGTTTTAGTTGTTAGCTTGAGTTCTACCTAGCCCATGGTCTAAATCTTGCTATGTGATGGAAATGACACTCGGCCATGGATGCATCATTCTTGGTTGATGTTTGATGTTGTGGTGATGAGGCATGAGGATGAGTTAAGATTCGGCCTAGGTGGAGTTTGTGTTAATGCCATTGCATGCTAAATATGAAGCTTGTTAATGATGCATGTGATGGTGGCTTGATGATTCTTGAACCTCCTTTTTAGCATTTTTGAGTGAGCACATATGTGCATTGGTTGCTAAATGGAGAAGAATCGGCTAGCAAGTTGTGTGCTAAGGCCGAATATAACTTTTGCATGTTAATGAGCAATGCATGTGGTAAATTGATGGAAAGGGAGAGGATGCTTTACTAGTGTGTATATGTGTGTATTAGCCAAGTTTTGAACTTGAAACAAAAGGGTGTTTAGTCAATACAAGTGACCATACTTGTAGAATGTATTAAGTGTTGAAATCGGCCCCAAAATAGACATGCATATTCGGCCAAGGGGGAAAAATTAGCTAAAATGTTGAGTTTGATTCATGATTCCGTACATATGTGACTTTAATGTCTAATGTATAAATATGGGCTAAGTGCCTTGTGTTCCTCTTTTCGATGCTCAAATGATTAAATCAATTTGTTTAATTAAGCTCAAGAGCAAAGGGGAACTAAATCCGATAAAGGGAAGGAAAAAGTGGTCGAATAGCTATCGGAATCGTTCGACAACACTCGAGGCAAGTTCTTGAGTAAAAGAGCTTAAATTATGATGTGATTAGATCATGTTTTGAGCAAATTAAAATCATGCTCTTTGTGTGGCTATTGAGCCGAATTTGCAAGAATGATGAATGTCTTGTGTTTGTGTTTTGCTAACGAAAATGAAATACGAATGGGCCATGAGTTATTGTTAAATGTGCGTGGTTATTTGAATGATGTCCGGGCTAAGTCCCGAAGGCTTGTGCTAAGTGACAATATCCAGACTAAGATCCGAAGGCATTTGTGCGAGATACTAATTCCGGGCTAAGCCCGAAGGCATTTGTGCGAGATACTAATTCCGGGCTAAGCCCGAAGGCATTTGTGCGAGATACTAATTCCGGGCTAAGCCCGAAGGCATTTGTGCGAGTTACTAAATCCGGGTTAAGTCCCGAAGGCATTTGTGCGAATTACTATAACCGGGCTATGTCCCGAAGGCATTTGAACGAGGAGCTATATCCGGTTAAATTCCGAAGGTACGTGATTTGGGAATGAATGAACTTGCTGTAAAATTCCAGTTAATACTCTCGAAACATCCCAACATTGAGGTATGTTTCGTATGTGCTTGAATTTAGTTGAGCCCTTACAAATAAGTATTCGCTCAGTTGATAAACGAGCTACCGGCCTTTGGCTGAGTTGATCTTTTGTGTATGTTCATAAGGGTTGGTAATGTGAAGCAAGTATGATATCGTAAATTTGTGCATATGAAATTATCTGTTTAGCTATATGAATGCTATACTTTTGTTGTGCTGGAATTCCTTGCTCAAAACTTACTAAGCATAAATTGCTTACTCCGTTTCATTGCTCCTCTGTTTTATAGATTTGGTTCTCCAGCTATCGGACTCGGGATCTTGAGGTCAAAGTCGCCCACACTATCAAAGCCCCCTTTTGGTACAATTTTGGTTGAACTTCGAAATGGCATGTATAGGACTACCCGTTTGTTGTGGGTCGTGGACCCTTTGGACTTGTATAAATTTTGGATAGCCATGCGAAAATGGCTTATATGTGTTTGAGTATATTGTTATAATCATTTGGTGTGGACATGCTTGACAAGGATTGGCCATGGGGATGGTTAATCACTTTCATAAATTGTGCTATTTATGCAAAAAGGGCTAGTTGAATCATGGAAACCATGAAATAGGTAAAGTTTACCTTAAAGGAAGATGCTGATAGCAGCAGTGATGTAGATTTGGAAAATCACTAAAAATAGTAGGAAGGGAATTAAATAGTGAATAAATTATTTAAACAAACCTTGATGAATCTACTTTCATAGGAAAGTAACGAAACAATCATACGGATAGTATGTTAAGAGATATTCAGGTTCTCGTGAGACAGGGCCAGAACGGTTTCTGGATTTCCTGTTCCGACTTTGGAAATTCATTATAAATTAACCAGAGATAATTAGGAGTCATACCATATATGGATAGATTCCTCTCGGATTATAGTTTCTATAGAAACAAACAGCATCAGTATTGAAGCCCTGTACAGGGAGATATCCAAGTCGTAATGCGCAAAGGTCAGGGTAGTCGATCCCTGTAACATGGGAGATTTTGACTAATAAACTGTACTAATTGGCCCGACAAAAAATTCTAGAAAAAAAATATATAGATGGGCATATGAGTCTAGTTTCAGGGAAAATTTACGGAACTAGATTATGAGTTGTGAAACTCAAGATATGATTTTTTAAAGCGACTAGTACGCAGATTGGCAGTGTCTGGGAAATTTTTTTATAAGGGGCTTAAAGTCTGTTAACACCTCGTGTTCGACTCCGGTGTCGGTCTTGGGTTCGGGGTGTTACAGCTAGGGTTCCAATTTCTAGAATAGAAAATCTAGGCCATTCAGGCTAGTTTTGGGATTGGGCCTATTGGGGTATTAATTCATTCGGGCATTGGGTTGGTGATTTGGGTTTAATGTTTGGGTCAGATGTTATTTGGGTTGTTTTATGTAATTGGGTCATGGACTGTTTTGGACTAATGGACTTTATTTTTTTATTATTTTATTTTATTATGTTGGTTTATTTTGGTTTTTGTATAGGCCCGGGCAAATTAGGCCTATTACAACTGCCCCTCTTTGCTCATTATCGTGTAACGGGAATGGAACAAAGACTTTAAAAGGGTCAATTTTGCCCACTCTTGCTGAATCTTGGCTTCTTGGCTCTCCTTTTCTGTAAATAACCCCATTCGATCCTATTGTCTTCAGGGGTATACTCCGCTAGAAATTCAAGGAAATAAGAATCAGTGATTTCAACCTGCTCCACTGCAATCTCAGGGAGATAAGGCTAGTGACTTCAATTTTCTCTTTTACTACCTTGGGAAGATAACATTCACCGTCTTTGATCTGCTCCACTGCTACATCAGGGAAATAAGATCTACAATCTTCAGTCTGCTTCCTTGCTACCTCAGGAAGATAAGACTACAATAGTCAACCTGCTCTTTTGCTACCTCAGAGAGATAAGGCTAGTGGCTAAAATCTGCTCCATTGTTGATACATGGAGATAAGATTCGCCATCTTCGAAATTCTCCACAACTGCTTAGGGAGATAAGATCTTCAATCTTCAGTCTGCTTCCTTGCTACCTCAGGAAGATAAGACTACAATCGCCAACCTACTCCCTTGCTACCTCAGAGAGACAAGGCTAGTGGCTATAATCTGCTCCATTGTCAATACATGGAGATAAGATTCTCTTCGATCTGCTCCACAAATGCTTAGGGAGATAAAATCTTGAATCTTCAGTCTGCTCCACTGCAACCTCAGGGAAATAAGACTTGTATATTGAGCCTGCTCCACTGCAACTTTAGAGAGATAAGGCTGGTGGCTTAAATCTGCTCCATTGCTGATACATGGAGATAAGATTTGCAATCTTTGGTCTTCTCCACTACAACTTCAGGGAGATAAGACCTGTCACTTCAACTGGCTCTACTGCAACTTCAAGGAGATAAGGCTTTCTATGATCTGCTCTATTACAACTTCAGAGAGATAAGATTTGTTTATTTATAGCTTCAATCTGTTCCACTGCAACTTCAGGGAAATAAGATTTGCTATCTTCAGTCTGCTCCACTGCAACTTCAGGGAGATAAGACCTGACTTCACCGATGTTACTACACCGTCCTCTGGGACATGTCCTGTAGACTCGGTTTCATGTATCTATGCTTATGCCAAATAATTAGGATGCTATGATCAAAATGAATCAAATGCTCCTAACTAGATGTGACACTTATGTCAAATAATTAGGATGCTATGATCAAAATGAATCAAATGCTCCTAACTAGATGTGACACTTATGTCAAATAATTAGGATGCTATGCTCGAAATGAATCAAATGCTCCTAACTAGATGTGTTATGAATGATATATGAATGTAGAAATGAAAATGATCCTTTTTTAAAAGGCTTAAGGTATCATTGCTTGTTGTTCATCAAAGCATTATCACTGATTTATTATGTTGCCATCTTGTTTGGCTAGTTTTCTTGACAGAAAACCCAAAGAAACAATCACATTCTGCTCAGCAAGCTTGCCCCGCTGTAATTTCAGAGTCCCTAACACTGTAAACTTTGGGACATAAAGTTTGAACCTCCCACTGCAACTTCAGGGGAATAATCATTTGATTTCTTCTATCCGTCCTGCTGCAATTTAGAGGAATAGGATTTGCAACATCTTCAATCAATTTGATCTGTTACACTATTCCTTAGGTGTAATGAACAGATGTATATGTCTGATATCTGCATGAATACAGAATACCATTTTCTTTTCTCGAGAATAATCTCATTGATCATTCTTTGCTGGGATAATAACACCAATGTAACTTCCTTTTTGCTCAACCACTATCTTTGACAAAAAATCCAAGGAAATAATTTCAATTTGGGCTTAAATATTTCCAACCCTTAAGCTTGGTGAGTTTTAAACAATAGTCCTGTTTCAAGTTCCTGTATTATTTAGAAGCTTCAAAAGCAATATGCGAAACTCGTTTTATGAAAGTATTATTAGTCCACTAATCATTATTTCAATGCAAAATGCTTGAAAAAGATCATAACAACGGACCAGAAGCATAGCTCGAAGCAAGTAGTCAACCAAGGATAGCAAATGCAATTAAGAAGGAAATTTATTGGGATGTATCTTGAAAAGAATAAGATAATCAAAGATATCAAATCCAAAAATGGGTAAAATGGAAAACTAGGTGCCCCAGATATCGCAGCTTGAGCTTCTCTATACCAACTTCTTGAGGACCACTTTGAGCTTAATATGTGTTTTGGGGATCCGGAGTACTTTGTCGATGCCCCAAGATGTAGCATACTTCTTCATTGTTAATTCAAGCATAGCAAGACTACTGTATGCCACACTTTGATCCAACTTTGAGCCACCCTTTTCGGGTTTTCAACTCAAACCCTTTTTAGTCTCAAAGCGCCGTTTGCGAGTTTTTGCCTTGGCCTCTCTTTTTTTTTTCTCTCTTTTTTGATTGATTTCTTTTTAATTTTTTTGATTTATTATTATTATTATTATTATTTTGATTTGGTTGATTTTTTTTGTTTTATTTTTTTTTGTATGGGTTTTCACCTTGGCCACTCCCTATTTAGGTAGGATACTCATTGATCGGATTTGCCATCCACCTCGGTCAATATCAATGCTCCTCCAGAACAGATCTTCCTAATTTGGGATCCACTTTCCTTTGAAGTCCTTTTATGTAAGAAGGATCTTCTTTAATATCAAGTTCTCCTCGTAGAATTCTCTAGGATGAACCTCTTCCTCATCATTCATTTCTGGTGCATTGGCCCATAGCTCTTTTTTTCAAATTCAACTGATCATATCGGAATTGGATCCATTCTACCTTATCAAACTTCAACTCTGACAAGACCCAGAGAAAAGGACAAAACACTTTCATTCCACAAACTAATGAGAAGGGTGCTGCCCCGCTGAAGGTCTTGGCCGACGTTCAATAAGCGTATAAGGTAAATGGTAACTTCTTTATGCCAATCTTTACAAGTCTTGGTCGCCTTTCACTATGACCTTTGTCTTATTGTTTTTATTCTTCCTTTTATTTTTATTTTTTTATTTTTTTGTACTTTTGTTTTTCTTTTTGGCTGCCTTTGCCACACTGTGATATGGTGTCAGATCTTTGAACAGACTGTAAACTTTTGACATTGTGTAGTTGTATTAGACAGGATTTTTTCTGACTTTACTTGTCGGCACCCTTTTTTTTTTGAAATGTGATGACCATCGACCTTGTAA
Organism: Gossypium hirsutum; assembly: GCF_007990345.1. Taxonomy (NCBI): domain Eukaryota; kingdom Viridiplantae; phylum Streptophyta; class Magnoliopsida; order Malvales; family Malvaceae; genus Gossypium; species Gossypium hirsutum. The sequence goes on from NC_053432.1 coordinate 16,086,895, forward strand.
CATTGGCATATGAAGCGACCTTCACCCTCTTCGTGAAGTCATCGACGACTACCAAGATGAATCGATGTATATTAGATAAGAATTACCTGATAACATCCATGCCCCATATAGAGAAAGTCTGCGAAGAAATAAATGAGACACAAGAATCTTGTCTCCCTAAATACGGCCTAGCTGATACAACCCCCTTCCATGATGGATCAACAAACCTTATGATTAGCGTGGCCACCATGAAAATATTAACATGTGTCCTTCTGACACCCACATAGACACTTTTTAGCGTCCACAGGTCTTAGTATCCGAAGTATATCTTGACATGGTTAAGCGAAAACATCTTTGAATTCTTGGAATAATTCAATGACGATTCGCTTTGTCTTCCCGGTGACTCAAGCTCCAATCTTTGCCTCTTGCGCACAATGTCTACTGAGCCTTCATAGAGTATGATCTTATTCTACAATCCTTAACAAATTAGGAGATAAGTTACAATCTCTGCCATCTTCAAAATTCTGAGATCCGCTTAAACACATATCTCACCCCAAAAGGGAGTCAGTTACAGTGTTGCTCATGTCGTTGATATCTGGGGACCTATTGTTGGTACAAAGGCATATTTCCAAAGAATAAATGATTTTAGGGATAATTATTTGTATGGTAGGATCATGAGTGAAAAATGAAAGCCTATTTAAAAGACAGTCCAAAGAACAAAAGTGTAACACCCCAAACCCGGCCCAGACGTTATGGCCGAATCTGGCGTGTCACATTGAAGTGTTTTAGCGAAAACCTTGTTTTCATTGGAAACACTTCCTTAAAACGAAAAACCTTAATTACTTTGTAAAATCTCTTTTCAGTTGCGAAAGCTTTATTTAGAACATATGATTTTATGAAAACTTGTCATTTAAAAATCGAGTTGCAGAAACGTAGTATTTTAAAATAGTTATGGTTTAGGAAACCACGTTCTACTTCTAATAAATATAAAGCATAAAAAAATGATAATAATCCTAATTTGAAATATTAACCAGAGGAAAGACCTTGTTACAACCCAAAGCAAATAGAAATAATTTAAAGTCAATATATTAAAAATTACATAAAGACTAAGTCTAAAATTTTTATGCTAGTTGGCCACCTCCGAGTCCCTCCATCCGTCGAACCGCCTACTGAGGATCACCTGAAAAGTTTAGAAGGAGGGGGTGAGCTTCGAAAACTTAGTGTGTACAACCCTCAACGAGTATAAAGCAATAGTTAGTCATTTTGGGCCAGAGCCCAATTCAATAACGGTGGTCTCTGGGCCTTAGTCCAAATTAGCCTCGGTTGGGCCGAAGCCTACATCGCAATAATATCACAACAATATCATACATGCAATGCAATGTAGTGCAATCCCATCCCAATAAACCATCCGCTACACACCAGATTCGTCCCCCGACACATCATGTGGGGATATAAATATCGACCCGTGCAACCGATACACATCCATGGTAGCCCAGTTGCGAAACTACCTTCATTTACACATTGGGCTTAAAAGCCATCGATGGATCCACGATTGTCAAGCAACCATGCGATCCTCATATACTTCCTCCGTTCCATAATACCCAACCCATATGCAACTTAAGCAGAATATCATATGTATGCATCAGGTATGCATCAGATATGCATGTCACATCCATAAAACTTCACCTAGGGGTATTTCAGTCACTTTTTCCCTTAGGGGTATTTTGGTAATTTTTCCTTGAATTACGGTTTTCACTTACCTTGGCCCGTTAACAAATCCTGTGAGCTAAGATGAACGAATACTATGCACCAAGTAGGATTCCAGATAAGAGGAGGTGAGTCATTAAGACCGCCAAGTACCAAGCTCTTCCTATATCCAATCCTAGACATGCATATACCCGTTGCCACACCTTAACCCTATGACTTGTCCACGGTCGCAATATACTAATTAAGTTTTATGTAGTCATCATATACTAGGCCCAAAACCCTTTACAAAGCCTAGTCAAGTTCACATACCTGTATATGGCCCACTAGGCCCAATCACATTTATATGGCCTATTAGGCCCGAATTACATTTATATGGCCCATCAGGCCCAATTCACAGTTATAGTCATGCTCACATATGATTTTTCATCACATAGCATCAATTATCAATTTTTGCCTATTATGGGCCCAACAGCCCATCAGGCCCATTAAGCCTATTCTGGCTCGGTTGGCCAATTCACAGCCCAAACCCATGGAATCGCTCATGGGGCCTCAGACAACCTATCGGTTTCCATATCACGAGTGTTTGCGTACTCGCAAGGCTGCCGTCATCAAACTTTCAGCTTTTCGGCATTTCAGCTTTTCGGCATTTCAGCTTTTGCCGATCTACTTGTGTGTGCAGTGTATGTACACACCTTCGGCTTTATATCAAGTTATCATAGGGTAGAAGTACACACCTTATCACCTGGAGTACTAAGTATTCATAATCGTCCAAACCTATATTCAATGTTATATTCCATTAGTCACATTCCATTAATTCAAAATAAATCCACTACTTACTGAAGAACCACCTATACTTGCCTGGACTAGATTGATCGACTGCGATCTGCCTATGTAACTCAAAATCTGACGTAGTCCTCCTTCCGCATCCAGCGGGAAGTCCCTAATGGCTGACACCTTACGTCACTTAAACTTGAGAGCCTCTATCCTAACCTCTCTGCTAGAACCCCCTTTTTCCATCAACGATCACACTCTTAAATGAGAGGGAAAAAGAGAAATAAATGGAGAGACTGTAGGTTAACGAAAGTTTTTGAAAGAATAAAGAAGAATCTGCTTTTAAGAGTGTAGAAACGAAATAACTTAGAAATACTTAACAAAAGCCAAAGAAGATCTAATTCACTTACCGATTGCGAGATTGCTTGCCAACAAGAAATCAAACCCCTAAAGTGTATGAATCAGCTTTTAAATGAAAAAGAAAAAGTCGGCTAAGTTGAAGAGGGAAGTAATTGATTCGATTAAAATAGGGAAGAAAAGATTAAGAATTTGGCTTAAAGAAAAGAGGAGGTGATATGAGACTGAAGCACACAAAAACGACAAATGCCCTTACTTGCCCATACGACACACATATTTATACTAAAATAAGTAAATAAATATATAAATATATAAATAAATACACCTACACTCTTCAATCGACTTAAACTCGTCAAGACAATTTACCTTCAAATTCTCCAATTTTATCACCATCATATTTACTCTTAATTCTCATCTGCACCTCCATTTGAACTCCATACCTCAAGGTTACTCTACCACCCCACGCGCTGCTGGCCACTGCACCACATCTTTTCTTACGCTACCATTCGATCATAATTAATTATAAGGCTTATATGACGAAGCCTCAGTTTTCTTAAAGAATAAAAATTTAAACTTTGTCAGGCCTGGGATTCGAACTTGCTCCTTCTCATAACCATAGCATGCTTCACGCCACTGCACCGCAAGCGCTCTTGTGCCATATTCCATCCCTAACTTTTCTTAAGGCATATTAACCCGCAACCTGGTTATCCTAAAAATATTTGCTACCATTTAGATTCGAGCCCCTGATCTCTTGCCTACGCTATTTGTCCCTTGCCACCAAGCCATAAGCTCTTTTGTGTCGTTCCTCCTCCCAAATTGATTATAAACTCTTTCTGCCGACCTTCAAATTGTCTAATAAAAAAACCCACAACTTCTGCTCATGCTGCGGCTTGAACCCAGCACCTCTCCTAACTCCTAACGCCATCATGCCATTGGGCCAAGCACATCCTTATGTTGAATTTCCACGTAACATATTTATAAAGCCTAAACGCTAGCTTCCTTATTAATCTTATACGCAATAAAATAATTTTGCCAAGGCCAGGACTTGAACCCTAGACCTCCTGCTTACTACCCACACCTTTTGCCACTAGGCCACATGCTTCCTTGTGTCAGATTTTACCAAGCCATATTAATAAGCCTTCCACCTAATACTCAGGGTTCTTTAGAAAAAAATGCAAAATTTTGCTAAAGCCTTAGATCGAATCCAGGACTTTTTCCACACTACCAACCCTTCCTAAATAATTTAACAATTAAACTAAACACACAATTATAAAATATTTAAACACCTTTCTTTTTTTCAAGTGGCCTTCTAACTGATTCCAAACTCAAGGCCCATTACTTCTAGGCCCAAAATCAGGGTGTTACAAAAAGAATATATCAAGAATGAAAGAAAATTTACTCAAAAAGATGCATTTTGATTGAAAAAAAGATTTTCAACACAAGCTTATTTCACAAAAGGATTCTTATTGCCCCTAGGCTTAGAGCAGCTAGCGCGTTTTGAACATTACTTTAGATCAGCTCTAAAAATATAGGGATCTCTTCCATAGTTCCATTATTCAAAACACCCCCAAGTACATAAGGGTTTGGAAACTTTTATTCCCCGGTTCCCTCTTTGGATATGTCATTCAGATTCCCCAATATTCCTTCCAGGCTTTTGAGTTGTTCAAGGCATCGCAACTCTTTTGCCCCTACTTTCAAATATTGCATTTACTTCATTGTCAGAGCAATTAAGTTCTGAAGAACCGTTAAACTTCACAATTCCCATTTCAATGAACCTTTCGACCAACTTTTTAAAGGTAGTGCAGTTTTCAATTGAGTGCCCCGTTATTCCCGCGTGGTACTTGCATTGAGCATTCTCATTATACGATTTTGGGAACGGAGGTTGTACGGGTTTCGAGTAAAATGGAGACACTGCATGCACATCAAAAAGATTCTGATACAACTCCTTGTATGACATCGGGATGGGTGTAAACTTTGGCCTCAAGTTGAATTCCTGCCTTGAAGAGCCTTGATAACTAGTGGTTACAGCCAAGCTGGCCTATGTTAACCAATTTGGAAGGCATGCTTATGATATTCACTTCATTTTCCTCGTTCCTCGGGTTGACCTTTTAGCACTTTCTCTCGTATATATTTTCCCACTTCTTATCACATTTTCAATCATCTCACTAGACATTACTATATCTGAAAAACCCAGAGTAGTGCTCCCAACATATAGTCAACGAATAGGGCTTTCAGAGTATTGATGAAAAGCACTAGGGTCTCCTTTTCCAGAAGAGGCGGTTGGACTTGCATTGCTTCCTCTCTCCATCTTTGGGCAGATTTCCTGAAGCTCTCATTTTGCTTCTTTTACATATTCTACAAGGTAATTCTATCGGGTGCCATGTCTGTTACATGGCTATACTGCTTTATAAAAGCTTGTGCTAAGTCCTTCCATGAATTGATTTTAGCACGACTCAAATGATTGTACCATTTAGCTGTTGACCCGACCAGACTGTCTTGGAAGCAATGGAATAATAGTGATTGTTATTAACAAATCCTGTCATCCTTCAACAGAACATTGTGATGTGAGCTTCAGGACAACTAGTCCCATTGTACTTTTCAAACTCTGGAATCTTAAACTTTGGTAGGAGTACTAGATCGGGGACCAAACTCAGATCCTTGGCGTCAATCCCACAGTGTAAGTCAACACTCTCCATTGCCCTAATTTTTTCCTCCAACCACCTATACCGATCATCGAGTTGTCTTGACAGTCCCATCTTTGCTTTTTCCCTTTCATCCAGATCAAGAACTACAAGATTGGTTGGATTACCCCCCGGATTGGAGCCTGAGCCTATCGAGCAATCTACTAGTGCCGAGGTACCAGCCTGATATTTATGGGTTCAAATAATAGGTACACCTTGCGGAGATGTCTGCGCATTTGTCGGGGTGACGCCCAGAGGGTAGAGAAACTCCTCATTGTCCTCCCCAGCATTGATCATAGAGCTTTTCCTTTTTCCTAACCCCTTATTCAGTAGTTGGGACAACTGATTCATCATATTCCTTTGATACTCTAGCGCTTGGTCTCTCATATCTTGCTGGATCTTTGCTAGTTGCTCTTGCATTTTCATTTGTAACTGGTATTGCATCTCTCTTTGAAGTTGTTCAAGTATTTCCAATCTTTGGTCCATATCTTTTATCTTAGCACGGGTACCGTAACGACGCTTGGTTGGTAAACTTTTATTGGTTTCCAGGTTAACTGAAATGATTTCAATTAATTAGGGCCCTTTTGTGAAAATCTAATAGAAATGATGCAATGCAATGCAAATGCATGGAATGAATGCAAAAGAAAGAAAGGCGTTGATTCTGAATTCAATTCTATTAGAACAACTTTTCTAGAAAACAAATTCCTTTACATAAAACGGATTACATATGCGGCATTGCCCTCACAAAAGTCAAATCTCGTAAGCTTCCAATAGATGCCTCCATTAGCTCCTTTTGCTTGATCCGGGCCACGACTTATTACTCACTTATCCTTGCGATGTTGGTTAGCTCCTTTAAGCAAGTCGGGATGCGACGACTCTTGAACAATCTTTATCGACTTGAATCCTCGGTCAATAAAACAAAGTCTTGTTTTCCTCCGCGAACTATCAGCTTTCTTTCGCTGTGTTTACTTGGTCCATATTCAAACAACTGTATTATAATCCTCTTTATCAAGAAATCCATTTTCTCATGACAAACTGTTCTATTTAGCAATCGAATATGAATCAACATCTCCTTTCTATGATGATGTAATGCAATGCAACCATAAACAAAACAAAAACAAACATGTTAGTACAGAAGAAATAAAGAACAAATAAAGCACCTATTTGGGTGACCACTAGATTTGGGCACGGTTCTACCTGAGGTGGACTCTCAAGGTTCACTATATGTGGCTCAATTCTAAAGAAAGGGTACCTGAACCAGCAGATTCCTTGATCCTTACCCATTATAGGCTCATATGGATCAAGTTAAGTTCAGGGGAATACATTTCCCTATGGCCGTGCGGAGATGAAAATCTCATGAAAACATAGGTACGGATGTATCCCAGAAGTAATCCACTAGCCCATGCAGAGGTGAAACCTCACGAAGGCATAGTTTCTTACTCCCACTTAAAAGTTGTGGCCACAATGGTCTTGCAATGCAATGCTAGAGTATTCTACTAGATTCAAACAACAACAATCATGGAGATCACAAACAAATGCGACAAAAGAATCATGATTTTTCAAATCAAATTTTAAATTTTTGACAAAAGGACAATAAATAATCAATTTTATGGCTTGACCCTCTTATTGGTCCCCAGTGGAGTTGCCAAGCTGTCGAAACCATTTTTTTTTGGAAAAAACGGAGATCGACTTTGAAAGAAAGTATGGAGTCGCCACTAATCCTTTTTGTTTAGGTGTGATTGGATCACCTAATAAAACATTTTATTTTATTAAAACATCAATTTTGGCCTACGAAATTTGAGAAAATGGGTTCGGGAGTTGGTTACGTACGAGGAAGGGTTAGCACCCTCGTTACGCCCAGAATTGGTACCAAATTGATTAAATAATGTTCTTGTGTCTAAAATTAAAAAAATATGTTGAAATACAATTTCTTTTAAAGTATTTCAATAACTCAAATTGAACGTTAAAATTCTCTTGTTTCGAAGGAATACAGTATCACATCCAGCACGTTAGGACACGATCCTTTACACCCTCAAAACTACGATCACTTCTTGATTTCCAAAAGCTCATACATTTGAAAATTTCAAAAGGACATTCGATTATTTGGTCCAACAAAAAAATTGAAACCCAGCACGTTAGGGCACGATTTCTCGGATTTCCAAACATAGAACATTGCCTTGTTTTAAAATTTAGAAAACACGGATGAAATTTTAAAGGGATATTTGAATATTTTGGATAAACGGAGAATCGAAATCCACCATGTTAAGGCACGATTTCCCAAATCTCCAAACATCAAACATTGCCTTTATTTTAGGAAATTTTCAAATAAACAATTGTAAAGCTAGCTCAAAACGCACTAGTTTGACTTGAAATAAAATGGAATCATTAAGTTTAGAACAATAAGTTGAAAATTACAATGCAACACTTGTGAATGAAAGGCGAAACTGTAACACCCCAAATCCGGCCTAGACGTTATGGTCGAATCTGGTGCGTCACATCAAACCATTTTTCAAGTTTGATCTTTCTGGTGAAAATCCATTACTGAATCTAAATTCCTTTATTATTATTAAACTAAAGTTCTCATCAAAACATTTACCAATTTGTTTGCCTTTGGTATATTACCTCATTTAAAATCACGGAAGCATTTTGAAAACTTTGTTGTTGGAAGCTCGTGTTCCTTAAAAAAATCATGCCATTTTGAAATCTCGAGTTTTCCTAGACTAGCAGTTTAGTGTAAGAAATCACAATCCAAATTAAAACTTAAAACCCACGTACGGCCTTATTACATAATTTAAAAACCCAAATCGAAATCTAATTGCAATTAAAAGAAACAGAAACAGTAGTGTGGCCATCTCCGAGTCCCTCGTAGCTCCAAACCATCTAAGCTTAGGGATTACCTGCACAATTAGAAACGAGGTGAGTTTATGAAAACTTAGTGTGTAATCCCAATAACAAACAAACAGTGAATAACACGGTACTAGTACAATCTGGGCCAAAGCCCTATTCAGTCTCGACATTTACTGGGCCAAAGCCTTTCGTTTAACAGGTACTAGGCCGGAGCCTTTTCATAAATCAAATCACTGAGCCGAAGCCTTTACTGTAAACGGTATGGCCCATAGGCCCATTACAATATCACATGAAATACCAATGAATGTATGCAAGCCTATTTGGGGAAACTACTCAACTCATCATCCGCTACTCTCCACCTTTACCAACCAAGCTCTCCATATGGGGAATAACTCAACCCACCTAACCAAACTCTCCACTGGCACCATAGCTGCTTTATCATATAACTGGAGGCCTAGCCTCTTTTAATAACTAGGGCAAAGCCCTTTTTGATAAACTGGGGCAAAGCCCTTCTCGGTAAGCTGGGGCATAGCCCTTTTAGCACTTCATCCATTTATAAAACCCAACCCATGCAACATGTCATGTATGCAGAATGTCATGCCAATATTTGAATCAAACAATCACAGTCAAGTCATTCATATCACCAACATATATTGACAATCAAATCCGTCAACCACACAGTCCAAGACAATCACTTGCCCAAAGGGCAAAACAGTTATTTAACACCCTAGGGGCAAAATGGTAATTTTACCCCACAAGGGTATCTCGATAATTCTACCCTACAGGGGTATTTCGATAATTCTACCCTACAGGGGTATTTCGATATTTTACAAATCGAGAGTATTTTGATAATTTCACAAATCAGGGGTATTTTGGTAATTTTATAAACCAGGGGTATTTTAGTAAATTTACAAACCAGGGGTATTTTGGTAATTTTACTGATCGAGGGTATTTTGGTAATTTTGTAAACCAAGGGTATTTCAGTAATTTTGTAAATTAAGGGTAAAATTGTAATTCTATAAATTGAGGGTAAAATGGTAATTCTATAAATCGAGGGTAAAATGGTAATTCTATAAATCGAGCGTAAAATGGTAATTCTATAAATCGATGGTAAAATTCTAATTCTATAAATCGAGGGAAAAACGATAATTCTGTAAATCGAGGGTAAAACGATATTCTATAAATCGAGGGTAAAACGATAATTCTATAAATCGAGGGTAAAATGGTAATTCTGTAAATCAAGGGTAAAACGGTAATTCTGTAAATCGAGGGTACTTTGGTAATTTTACAAATTGAGGGCATTTCAGTAATTTGGTAAACTAAAGTATTCTAAACAGGGATAACAATACGAATGGGCCTAAAGCCTATTCTTGGCCCAAATGGGCCTACATGCTCGTGTGGCCCTTTTAGCCCAAATCTAGCCACAAATATGAGATTCACCTAGCCTAGTCCAATATTTACTACACAATCAAACAACTTATCCAATTGGGCCCTTAGGTCCATGGGCCCACATGACCTCTTTCGGCCCATCGTGGCCCGAAGTAGCCATCCTACAGCTAAAGTAGCGAGAAAATACACACCTGATAGGAGACTGGAGTTAATCCACGCTCCAAGCACTCTTAGCCGACGCCCAACCCAAACGAGCACGCCATAAAGCGAAAGGGATCAGCCAAGAAAGGTACCTTTACTCTCCTCGTGCTTCTCTCTATTTAAAGCCAGCTTCGCATCCACTCTTATGTTAGCTTCCCGATGTGGGATTACTCCCAACCAATAGGAAAATTCCTCATTCTTATGATCACTTCAACCACAGAGTTTCAGTCCAACTCCACCTCCTACGCCGCTCAAATAGCAAAATAAATACTCCATTGTGCATCCCAAGACTTGAACCTTAGACCTCATAGTTGCACAACACGCCACCTTGCCACTCCACCACAGGCTCTTTTTGTGTTAAAAACGTCCATAATTAACTTTAAGACATATGTGCTGTAACACCCCGAATTTGGGCCTAGAAGTATTGAGCCTTGAGTGTGGGTCTGTAAGGAGGTTATATATAGGTATTTAATTGTGCAATGAAATGACACAATTAAATGTCTACTTTAGTGGTTAATGGCCCTGAGAAATGTTGGAGAAATCTTGGGTTCAAACCTGGGCTTTAGCAAAAATTTTGGTATTAAGTGAAAAAAAAACTTGGATGCTTGGATGAGGGCCTTTTAAATTATTGTGGTAAATAAATGACACAAGGAAGCATGTAGTCTAGTGGTTGTGGCGTCATTAAGGTTGTATAGGAGCCTGGGTTCAAGCCTTGGCTCTTGTAATTTATTTTGGTTTTTTTAGAGAACCTGGACTTTGGCCTTTAGACCTTATAATTAATTGGGGATAGAATATGACACAAAAAGCCTTGTGGTTTAGTGGCAAGTAGCATGTGGAGCATCTGAGGGGAAGCATGGGTTCGAATCCCATGGCAAGCAAGGAGTATTTATTTTGCTAACAGGGGGCGACAAGAGTTGGTGTTGAATTTAAACTCTGATGATGGAGGGATCCCACATCAGGAAGCTAACATAAGAGGGGATGCGAAGCTGGCTTTAAATGGAGAGAACCATGAGGAGAGTAGAGGTACCTTTCTTGGTTGATCCCTTTCGCTGTATGGCGTGCTCGTTTGGGTTGGGCATCGGCTAAGAGTGCTCGGAGCGTGGATTAACTCTAGTCTCCTATCAGGTGTGTATTTTCTCGCTACTCTAGCTGTAGGATGGCTACTTCGGGCCACAATGGGCCGAAAGGGGTCATGTGGGCCTAATGGGCCTACAGACCCAATTGGATAAGTTGTTTGATTGTGTAGTAAATATTGGACTAGGCTAGGTGAATCTCATATTTGTGGCTAGGTCTGGGCTAAAAGGGCCACACGAGCGTGTGGGCCCATTTGGGCCGAGAATAGGCTTTGGGCCCATTCGTATTGTTATCCCTGTTTAGAATACTTTAGTTTACCAAATTACTGAAATGCCCTCTATTTGTAAAATTACCATTTTACCCTCGATTTATAGAATTATCGTTTCACCCTCAATTTACAAAATTATTATTTTACCCTCGATTTATAGAATTACCATTTTACCCTCAGTTTACAAAATTACCGTTTTACCCTCGATTGTGAAATTACTGAAATACCCCTATAGGATAGAATTACCATAATACCCTTAGTTTGTAAAATTACCAAAATACCCCTAGTTCATAAATTACCAAAATACCACTGGTTTGTGAAATTACCGAAATACCTTCAATTTGTAAAATTACCAAAATACCTCTGATTTAAAAAATTACAGAAATACCCTTGATTTGTAGATTTACCAAAACACTCTTGTAGGATGAAATGACTAAAATGCCCCTAATAGGTAAAAAGACCGTAAAGCCCCTGTAGGGTAAAGTGACCGTAATACCCTTGTATGGTAAAATGATGAATACGCCCTTATGTTCCGTATGACTGATGTGCTTAGGATTTACATATATTGATATTGGAATAGTTAAGTTTGAGTGACAGGTGGTGGTTATCGTAAGTGATTGATTATGGAAACGTTTCAACTTCAACCCGTAACAGGTGTGTACTAACCCTCATAGTAGCTTAGATTAATATCTGCTGAGAAGCCAAAATGCTAAAATACCGACATTTCGGGAACTTGTAATGTTGCGTGTGGGTATAGATGCAATAAATACGATAAGATCAGTGTTTGGATCGATGGAACGGGTAAGAACTCAATTTTGTGCACGATGGTAAGTTGGGCCTTAATGAGCTGGAATTGGGCCCAATGGGCTTTCGGGCCCATTTGGGTAAAATTGATAGAAAATGGAATTTGGAAAAGTTGCATGATAACATGGTTAGTACTATTGTAAAATTTGGATTAAGCAGGCTTAGTGGGCTAAATCGGTATTCGTAGGGCCCATTAGAGGTTTTGGGCCCAAAAGCCCGAGTTTGATAAAGTGGGTTAAAGATCATTGTTTAAACACTCGAAAATATTGATAATTGTTTATGAACATGGAAAACCCTGATATTTGGTAAAATTATGAAATTACCCTTATAGTATGAAAATGACTGTTTTGCCCCTAAGTAAAAATGACCATTATACCCCTAGGGTTTAATTATAAATTTGATACGTGGGATATGATATACATGATTGATATGATATGCACATGATATGTATAAAATGCACATGATATGTATGAAATGCACATGATATGAATGAAATGCACATGACGTATTCATAAATGCATTGGGTTGGGTTTTTATATGGATGGAGGAAGTGCAAAAGGGCTTATGCCCCAGTTTATTGAAAAGGGCTTATGCCCCAATTTACCGAAAAGGGCTTATGCCCCAGTTTATTGAAAAGGGCTTTGCCCCAGTTTACCGAAAAGGGCTTTGCCCTAGTTATTAAAAGAGGCTAGGCCTCCAGATATATGATAAAGCAGCTATGCTGCCAGTGGTGTATTGGTTGGGTGGGTTGAATCATTCCTCACATGGTGTGTTGGTTGGTACGGGTGGAGAGTAGCGGATGGTGGGTTGAGTAGTCTCCCCAAATGGGCTTGCAAACATTCATCGGTATTTCATATGATATTGAAATGGGCTTGCATACATCCATTGACATTACTTGTGATATTGAAATGGGCCTATGGGCCATACCGTTTACAGTAAAGGCTTCGGCCCAGTGAAATGATTTATGAAAAGGCTTCGGCCCAGTGATATGATTTATGAAAAGGCTTCGGCCCAGTGATATGATTTATGGAAAGGCTTCGGCCCAGTATATGTCAAGACTAAATAGGGCTTTGGCCCAGATTGTACTGATACCGTGTTATTTACTGTTTGTTTGTTATTGGGGTTACACACTGAATTTTCATAAACTCACCCCATTTCTAACTGTGCAGGTAATCCCTAAGCTTAGATGGTTTGGAGCTGCAAGGGACTCGGAGATGGCCACACTACTGTTTCTGTTTCTTTTAATTGCAATAAGTAGTCGATTTATTTCTTTATAAGTTTTATCTTATTAATATTATTATTTGGTTTTGGGTTGTAATAAGGCCATTTTAATTATTTTTCTGGGATTATTTTATCTTATACCCTATATTTTTCTGATAACAATATGAGTTAGACCTAGGGCACGTTTCCAAAATGATAATTGTTTTCAAAATAACGCAACGATACAATTAATCAGTTTATCAAAAATATCTACTTAAATGAATTCCAACTCGTTTTTCTCAAAACCTAACCTAGCACCAAAGTGTGGCAATGGTTGTGGGCATGTCTAGGATTGGATCCAATCAAGAGCTTGGTACTTAAGCAGCCTTCTAGGCTCACCTCTTCTGTTTCGGATACCTACCTGGTGCACAGCTTCCATTCACTTGTTTAAGCCTTATCAAACGACGGTTTTTTTAAAACACTAAAACAAAGCGTGGATTTTTAACTTCAATGTGGCACGTCAGATTCGGCCATTACGTCTAGGCCGGGTTTGGGTTGTTACATGTGCCAGCGTCCAGATTCACTTAAGAGAAAAACCAAAATGAATTGTAAGAGCCAAGACTTGAACCCAGGCTCCCTTGCAACCTTAATGACGCCACAACCACTAGACTACATGCTTCCTTGTGTCATTTATTTAACACAATAATTTAAAAGGCCCTTATCCAAGCATCCAGGTTTTTTTCACTTCATACCAAAATTTTTGCTAAAGCCTAGGTTTGAACCCAAGATTTCTTCAACAGTTCTTAGAGCCATTAACCACCAAAACAGACATTTAATTGTGTCATTTCATTGCACAATTAAATACCTATATAAAACCTTCTTACGGACCCACACTCAAGGGTCAATACTTCTAGGCCCAAATTCGGGGTGCTACAATTCTATCCCCTTAAAGAAATTTCGTCCTCGAAATTTCCCACTCTCAAACCACACCATCACACCTCCGCTGTGCACTTTGATTCTAATAATACTAATATACACCCAAAACATTTATCCATCGGAGCGGATAGATTTCACATGCAAACAATTTCTACATTTCCAGAACACACACCAAATAAATACTAAATCTAAATTCAAGCGTTATAGTTTACTCTAACTAGAGAGTTCCAGTATAGTGCTACTATCTATAGTAGTTTCTCAATATAGCACTTCAATCTATAACAGTAAATAGAGTTAGAGAACTTACAGATTTGGTGCCGGAGACTCGGTGTGCCACACTTCCAATAACATCTTTTCCGAAACAAGTCAAGTTTTGTTGATAAATTTCAAAACAAAATTTTAGAAAAACCCCAATTTCGAAAAAAGAAAAAAATAACAATAATTTTCTGCTACCCATACCACAGCCGAGTTTTGTAACCTGGCTCTGATACTATTAAATGTAACACCCCAAACTCGGCCTAGACGTTATGGCCGAATCTGGTGCGTCACATCAAACCATTTTTCAAATTTAATCTTTCCGGTGAAAATCCATTACTGAATCTAAATTCCTTTATTATTATTAAACTAAAGTTCTCATCACAACGTTTACCAATTTGTTTTCCTTTGGAATATTACCTCATTTAAAATCACGGAAGCATTTTGAAAACTTTGTTGTTGGAAGCTCGTGTTCCTTAGAAAAATCATGCCATTTTGAAATCTCGAGTTTTCCTAGACTAGCAGTTTAGTATAAGAAATCACAATCCAAATTAAAACTTAAAACCCACCTACGGCCTTATTACATAATTTAAAAACCCAAATCGAAATCTAATTGCAATTAAAAGAAATAGAAACAGTAGTGTGGCCATCTCCGAGTCCCTCGCAGCTCCAAACCATCTAAGCTTAGGGATTACCTGCACAGTTAGAAACGAGGTGAGTTTATGAAAACTCAGTGTGTAATCCCAATAACAAACAAACAGTGAATAACACGGTACCAGTACAATCTAGGCCAAAGCCTTATTCAATCTTGACATTTATTGGGCCGAAGCCTTTCGTTTAACGATTACTGGGCCGGAGCAGTTTCATAAATCAAATCACTGGGCCGAAGCCTTTACTGTAAATGGTATGGCCCATAGGCCCATTACAATATCACATGAAATACCAATGAGTGTATGCAAGCCCATTTGGGGAGACTACTCAACCCACCATCCGCTACTCTCCACCCGTACCAACCAAGTTCTCCATGTGGGGAATAACTCAACCCATCCAACCAAACTCTCCACTGGCAGCATAGCTGCTTTATCATATAACTGGAGGCCTAGCCTCTTTTAATAACTGGGGCAAAGCCCTTTTTGATAAACTGGGGCAAAGCCCTTTTCGGTAAACTGGAGCATAGCCCTTTTAGCACTTCATCCATATTTGAATCAAACAATCATAGTCAAGTCATTCATATCACCAATATATATTCACAATCAAATCCATCAACCACACAGTCCAAGACAGTTACTTGCCCACAAGGGCAAAACAATCACTTAACACCCTAGGGGCAAAATGGTAATTTTACCCCACAAGGGTATCTTGATAATTCTACCCTACAGGGGTATTTCGGTAATTCTACCCTACAGGGGAATTTCGGTAATTCTACCCTACAGGGGTATTTCAGTAATTCTACCCTATAAGGGTATTTCAGTAATTCTACCCTATAGGGGTATTTCAGTAATTCTAACCTACAAGGGTATTTTGATATTTTACAAATTGAGAGTATTTTGATAATTTCGCAAATCAAGGGTATTTTAGTAATTTTACAAGCCAGGGGTATTTTGGTAATTTTACAAACCAAGGGTATTTTAGTAATTTTACAAACCAGGGGTATTTTGGTAATTTTACTGATCGAGGGTATTTTGGTAATTTTGTAAACCAAGGGTATTTCGGTAATTTTGTAAATCGAGGGTAAAACGGTAATTTTGTAAATCGAGGGTAAAATGGTAATTCTGTAAATCGAGGGTAAAATGGTAATTCTATAAATCGAGGGTAAAATGGTAATTCTATAAATCGAAGGTAAAACGATAATTCTATAAATCGAGGGTAAAATAGTAATTCTATAAATCGAGGGTAAAACGATAATTCTATAAATCGAGGGTACTTTGGTAATTTTACAAATTTAGGATATTTTAGTTATTTGGTAAACTAAAGTATTCTAAACAGGGATAACAATACGAATGGGCCTAAAGCCTATTCTCGGCCCAAATGGGCCCATACGCTCATGTGGCCCTTTTAGCCCAAATCTAGCCACAAATATGAGATTCACCTAGCCTAGTCCAATATTTACTACACAATCAAATAACTTATCCAATTGGGCCCGTAGGCCCATTTGGGCCCATCGCGGCCCGAAGTAGCCATCCTACAGCTAGAGTAGCGAGAAAATACACACCTGATAGGAGACTGGAGTTAATCCGCACTCCAAGCACTCTTAGCCGACGCCCAACCCAAACGAGCACGCCATAAAGCGAAAGGGATCTCAGCCAAGAAAGGTACCTTTACTCTCCTCGTGCTTCTCTCTATTTAAAGCCAGCTTCGCATCCACTCTTATGTTAGCTTCCGGATGTGGGATTACTCCCGACCAATAGGAAAATTCCTCATTCTTATGATCACTTCAACCACAGAGTTTCAGTCCAACTCCACCTCTTACGCAGCTCAAATAGCAAAATAAATACTCCATTGCGCATCCCAAGACTTGAACCTTAAACCTCACAATTACACAACACGCCACCTTACCACTCGACCATAGGCTCTTTCTGTGTTAAAAACGTCCATAATTAACTTTAAGACATATGTGCCAGCGTCCAGATTCACTTAAGAGAAAAACCAAAATGAATTGTAAGATCCAAGACTTGAACCTAGGCTCTTTTGCAACCTTAATGACGCCACAACCACTAAACTACATGCTTCCTTGTGTCATTTGTTTAACACAATAATTTAAAAGGCCCTCATCCAAGCATCCAGGTTTTTTTTCACTTAATACCAAAATTTTTGCTAAAGCCCAGGTTTGAACCCAAGATTTCTCCAACAATTCTTAGAGCCATTAACCACCAAAGCAAACATTTAATTGTGTCATTTCATTGCACAATTAAATACCTATATATAACCTCCTTACGGACCCACACTCAAGGCTCAATACTTCTAGGCCCAAATCCGGGGTGTTACAGAAACTATAAATATGAAACAATATACATGAATAATGTACGATACCTAGTGAATAAAAATAGTATAAACAAAAAACAAATTAACAAATACATAAGAGCAATGAGCACACATTCTATTTTGAAAAATATTAATAATCAGAAGGAGTGGAAACTAAAATATAACTAACCAAAGAACCATATTAGAATAAAAAAAATGTAACCAAATTTCAAACATAGATGAATAATAATTGAAATAATAATACAAAGGACGACTAAACAACATGGAACAGTAATATATGAAACAATATGAAAAACACACAATATACAAAACAATACGGAAACTAGAAGCCAATATAATACAAAACAAATTAAAAACCATATGGAAAAAATTTACAAATGAATAATGCATGTTTGAATTCGAAATAACTTATATGTATATAAAAACTAATAGAATATAAATGATTATTAAAATATATGTTATGTAAAAAGAAATTCGAAATAAATAATATATAACATAATTTCAAATAAAACAAATTGATTTAATTAATGATATATATAAATAATAATATATATGAAGATACTAATATATGAAAGTATTTAAAATAAATAAAATAAACAGTTTAAAATAGGGTCCTTACAAGAAACAAATTACATATATAAATAAATTTAAAAGAATATATATATACGTAAATAAATCTAAAAAATATTTACATAAAATAATATGAAATCAATAATATATACTTAGAATAAAAACAATTATGCATATGTATGTATAATAGCATTAAATTAAATATCATGTAAATCTTAAAAACATAGAAAAATATGAATGTAACGCCCCCACGCCCGAGACCGTCACCGGAGTCGAGTATGAGGTGTTACTAAGCTTAATTTAACATTTTTAGAACTTTGGATTATTTGTTTCTACATTCACAGCTTTTAAGCTACTTGCGTCACAGTCACAAGAAAAATCATATCTCGAGTTACGAAACTCGAAATCAAGATCCGTAAATTTTACCTGAATCTAGACTCATATACCTATCTACTAATTTTTTTATAAAATTTTTGGTTGGGTCAATTCGTACAGTTTATTAGTTAAAGTTACCCCTGTTTCAGGACTTGACTGGTCTGACCTCTGTTTACTACGAACCACATTTCTCTCTGTAAAAAATTCATATGACTATGAGGTTTGTTTCTCCTAAAACTAGACTCAATAAGTATTCTGAGTATATAAAATACACCACCTAATTATATCTTTAAAATTTATGGTGAATTTATAAAGTAGGAACAGGGGATTCAGAAACTGCTATAAACCTGTTTCACTAAAATTCAAATATCTTCTAACATATAATTCCTTTACCTGTTTCATTTGTTTCATGTGAAACTAGACATAATAAGCTTCAATTTTATATGTAGTCCATCACCAAATTCAATTTCTATGATTTTTAGTAAATTTTCAAACTCGCGTCAGTGTTGCTGCAGTATTCTGTTTATGGCAAATTTCATCCCTCTTATGAGTTTTTATGCACTAAGTATCCTAATAATTTTCCTTAACATCAAACATAATCTAAACTTACCATTTTCATAATTTATCATTATCAAATATTTTCTCAACCATTCTGTCACCATATCATAAGATCATTTACACAAAATAAGTATATTGCTATACATGCCATACTTAAATTTACAAGCCATTTACCAAAATCTTCCTGATAGTGTGACTGAGCCTTCGACCTATCCCGACTCCTGAACTGGCTTGTCCAAAACTATAATGAGTAAGAAGGAGGGAGTAAGCATAAATGCTTAGTAAGTTCATATGTAAATAATAAATAACATAACAAACAATCAAACTAATCAACATTAGCATATATCATCAACACACTTATCACATTTTTTAATCATTTTCCATCATCTTATTACCTTATCGTGGTTGTAATTAACACTCAACCCGAGGGTTAAATACATACCTGTCCAAAATATCCATTTCTCATCACTTACCAATACGTCTCTTTTCATCTCGAGTATTCCTCCATTTGAGTAAAACTTTACCCGTTGAACACATCGGAATATAATTCGGATACATGGATAATTTGCATATAAGAGCCTCATATGTAATCAAGCTACCATGTAACCCGCCCATAAGTGAACTCGGACTCAACTCAACGAGCTCGGGCGTTCGCATCCATAAGTGAACTCGGACTCAACTCAACGAGTTCGGATGCCTAGTTACATTTCACGAACTCGGACTCAACTCAATGAGTTCGGACATTCGCATCCATAAGTGAACTCAGACTCAACTCAACGAGTTCGGATGCTCAACCATCCTAGTGACATGTCACTTGTATCCTAATCTATTCCTAAGGTTCAAACGGGTGTTTTCCTCGATCACACATCTTTGCCGTCTTCCACGGAATATCAAAATCGGTACTTCGGTGATAGTTCATACTCATCAAGTAATTCACATAATTACATATTATTCAACAATAACCGCAAAGCATAATATTTCATGATAATAATCAGCATCATATCATATAAACAACATTAAATTGGTTAAAAGGACAATTATGTTACTACATTTACACATGAACTTACCTTGGTACCAAAATATAAAGATTTTGCAATTTAGTCCACAATCCTTTCTTTTCCTCGATTGAGGTCGATTCCACGTCTTTCTTGATTATGGAGCTTGGAAGCTTGAAACAAACCCTAGCTATGGAGAACCCTTGAAATTTCGGCCTAATGAAGAAGATGGACAAAATTGGCTTTTAATTTTGTTTTTAATTCATTTTAATAACTAAATGACCAAAATACCCTTACTACTAAACTTTCCAAAAATTCCTTCCATGTCCTAATTTTGTCCATGAACTTAAAATTTGTCAAATTGCTATTTAAGACCCCCTCATTAATATTCCAAAACAATTTCATACAAAAAACTTCTAGAATGCAAGTTTTGCAACTTATTTGATTTAGTCCCTACTTTCAATTTAAGCACTTTAGGCATAGAATTTCATCACGAAATTTTCACACAATCATTCAATCATATCATAATCATCAAAATAATTATAAAATAATTATTTCTATCTCGGATTTGTGGTCACGAAACCACTATTCCGATTAGGCCCTAATTCGGGATATTACAATGAAAGAGGAATTTTAAAATAAACAAATTACTAAGTAAAACAATTTAAAAAAATACACATAAAAATATGCAAAATACAAACTAAACTAACGCAAAAATCAATGGAATAGCATATTAACATAAAAAATAAATGAATTAAAAAGAGTTAAGAATTACATAAACTAAAAAACTCAATTGAAACAAGAACAAAATTCAGAGGTTAATTTTTAAACAAATCAAATTATTAAAACAGAGTCAAGGACTTGAATTAAATGCGCTCAAATAAACAGAGACTAAAAATGCAAATGTCCGAGTTCCAAAACGCGGTGCTTAGGCATGGACAAAATTGAAACAGTGTGCAAATCTCAAAGAAAAAAATTAAAAAACCAAAGAGATCAAAACAGGATTCAATTGAATGGCTCAACAAAGAAGGGGGACTATACGCGCAAATTGACCTTTCAAAGTGAAAAGGTGCGGATTCGGCCTCCAAACGGGTCAATGCATGGATCCTTTCTCTACCAAACGGCACCGTTTCATATACTCCATAAAAACAAATGAAAAACCCTAAATGAAAACTTAATTTCTTTAAACAAAATCAAAACAAAAAAAAACCTAAGTCATTCGGCCGAATCACCAAGCATTCCATTCCCAAATGCCCTTTCGTCATCGACCTCATTTGAATCCCCATCCGAGCTTCGATTTCAACGAAGCAAACAAGGATTCGAAGCCATTAAAAGGTACGTCCCCTCCGTTCTATAATTTTTTACATGCATTGAATAGAGATTGAGGAAATAGAAGCGAAAATCAAAGAAGAATGCGAACTAAATTCACCTTAAAAACTGATTTTGAATTGATTTTTTTCAATATGCATGTATCCGTCCTCTTTTACAGATTATTTTTGGCCTTTTATAGCCAAGTGAAATAAAAATAATAATTACAAAAATGATTTTTCTTTTCTGTTATTTCTCTATTGCTGTGGCTTGTGGGTTTGTTGCAGGTATAGCTGTGTGTGGAGAAACTGCTCATGGGCAATGACGTGAAGGCTTCCAGAAGTTTTACTGTTTGGGCTATATGAGCCTACCTTGGAATCGGACGGTTGGAGGCTGGAAGCCATTGCTGCGGCGTGAGGTGAGATGGCTAGGGTTCCAGTTTCAGGAATAGAAAATCTAGACCATTCGGGCTAGTTTTGGGATTGGGCCTATTGGGGTATTAATTCATTCGGGTATTGGGTTGGTGATTTGGGTTTAATGTTTGGGTCAGATGTTATTTGAGTTGTTTTATGCAATTGGGTCATGGGCTATTTTGGACTAATGGACTTTATTTTGTTTATTATTTTATTTTATTTATTTTGGTTTTTTTTTTGTTTTTGTATGGGCCCGGGCAAATTGGGCCTATTACAATAACGATTAATAATAAATAGATTTGAATTATAGTAATACAAACCCGGATTTATTCAATTACTCCTCGACAACTTTTTCTTTTCCTTTCTGTGCCGATGCCTCGGGTTCTTTTCTAGCTACGAAAATTAAAATAATTATACTATTAATTACAGCACTAATTATAATAAATAATTGAATTTCTAATCATTTCCTACCTTACTCCTAATTTAATCCTAACTAATTTTACTTACTTTTCTAATTTAATTCACACTCTATTTCTATTCAAATTTCAACCATACTCAAATTTAACTATTATTTTTCAACATATTTTCTTAATTTTGAATTTTCCTCAATTTAGTCCCTACAACATAAAACTTATAGCTTACTTCACAATTTAATCCCTTTATAAATTTTAACTTGAAATTCTTTCAACTAAATCCCTAATTCCATAATTTGTCCAACATGAATCCTACTTGAAAACCTATGAACTCTCAAAATATCAACTTAATTTCATCAAAACATTGTTTTAAAGCTTTTAAAACATCAAATTTGAGTAAAAATGACTTAATTGACTTACCAATTAAATTTCAAGCTTCAAATCCCCAGTGTTTCCTTTTTCTTTTCTTTCTTTCTTTCCTTTCCCCTGTTTCGAATGCTCTCTGTTCTTTCTTCTTTCTTTTTCTTTTGTTTTGTTCTTTTATACCTTATATATATATACTTTATTTTATTTATTTACTTAACATATATTATAATATATTTATTCTAAATATCTATTAAGTATTTAATCATATATATACAAATGTACACCATCAATATCATACAATTGTCATCATTTATTTTATTTTCACATAACAATCTTATAATTTAATTATTTAATTAAGAATAATATAATTTAATCTAACTATCTATTACTTTAATATTAAGTAAATAAATTATTTTATAACAAGTGTACATATATCTATTTATTACAAATGTACCAATATTTTTATTACAATTGTCATTATTCAATTTATTTATTATACATAAATCTCATAATTTAATTATTTATCTAATAAATATCTTTTAATTTACTAATGATAAATGATAAATAAAAAATATCTTATGCTTAATTAATAAGCAAATTAAATCTATAATTTACTATTGTATGTTTATTTTAAATTACACATGTATATCATTATTATCACACATTTGGCTTCATTTAATTTATTTAATAATAATATAGTTATAATACTACTACTAATAATAATAATTAAATCTACTTGCCGCCTCAACCATTGAGAAATGGTTTATTTGCCATTGTGGTCCCCCTTTCTTTTTATTAATCTATAATTAAACTTTTACCCTTAATTCAATTTAATCATTTGTCCTAATTACTCTTAATTAAGCTAAATTCACCTAATTAGAACCTAATTAGGCACACCACTAGTATCATAAATATTTCTAATAATTATTTACGAACTCATTTCACTAAAACTGAGGCCCGATATTGCATTTTTCTGATGCCTGTGAATTTTGGGTCATTACAAAATTGAAATACTTCAATAAAATAAAAGAACTCTTAGATCGAAATTGATTCCAATAGGAAAAATAATTAGTTTAGAAAAGCCAAAAGAAAACTAATCTAATCCTCCTCCTAAACTACTAGGGTTTTTTTATTGTGTCTAAGATGACTTAGTTACATCAAACCCTTTATGTCTTATTTATAGGAGTGTTGGCAACACAAATTAGGTTTTCGGTACATCTTAGGTCTTCGTATAAAGTTGATTGTACGAACAAAAATAGCCTTGATATTCTTGGGCATCATGTCGACCTATGTTGCGCCGTAGGCCTTGCATGGCGTGACACAATGAGCAAATTATGCCTTACTTGGTTCGTTCATACTTTGATGGATAGGGCAACTTGTGTATCACTCGTTCCTTGCTCCCACGCCAATTGGGCCTATAAATCTTCATCCTACACACTCAATTTAACATATTAGAACTACCTAAGGCCCTTATTACCCTAATAGGTCACAACACTCACAAAAATGTGTTACAAAATACTTATTTTACTAATATTTAATTCTAACTACTAAATACTGAAAACATAATATTATATACTAAATTGCGTAGAAAACAAGCTCTTTAAGTGCAGAAATAACCCAATATAACAAGCTCTTTAAATGCGGAAATAAACCAAATTAACTATTACATTCGACGACAGGTCAAATACCCTCACACTTAAGTCTTTGCTTGTCCTCAAGCAAACTAAATAAAAAAAATAGAAACTAAACTAAAATTGAGAATAGGAAATAAACATGCAAAGAAAAGAAAATGAACTTAAGCTAGCTTTATACAAGGAATTGGATAAAAATATATTAATAAGACAATGTAAATAAATATGTAACTCTAGAATGATGTACAATTGACCCACAACGTCTAAAATTAGATGGGTTAGTTCACTAAATTATAAGATAAACAAATAAAAGAATGTTAGGTATAGGTTTCCATTACAAATATACAAATAAACAATTATGTTCAAATGTATATAAGTTGTAAAAACATCAAAACTCGACACAGTTTCATCCATATAAAGTATTACCTCAGTTACATAGGACTTTTTGGCTTGTAAAGTTATGCGGTTTAGGTTGGTTTGAAATTCAAAGAACAGACACAACAAAATGGTTAAGAATGAAAATAGTTTGACACATTGTATTGTTCTCGATACTCCCTGAGTTGTAACACCCCTAACCTGTATTCGTCGCCGGAATAGGATTACGGAGCATTACCACAAATTTAAAACTCAAAACATTCTATTCGAAAAATTTCAAAAATCATGGTAATATCAATCAATCTCATGCTTAATGTCCCTTATTCGAGCCCTTGAGGCCTTAGAAATACTTTAGAAATGATTCGAGACTAAATTAGAAACATATGGAATTTCATGGAAAAAGATAGAATTTTTCATACTCTAGGGGTCACACGGCCGTGTCCCAGCCCATGTCCATGCCCATGTAACTCTCTGACTTAGGTCACACGGCCAAGCCACACGCCCATGTGCTAGGTTGTGTAACTCTCGAAATGGCCTCAAACGCCCATGTGCTAGGCCGTGTAACTGCCTGACTTGCAACCCTTTGAAACCTACAGGGGACACACGGCCGTGTCGCATGGTCGTGTGTCACACACGGTTGAGAGACACTCCCGTGTCTTAGGCTGCATGGACAAGAAATAGGTCATTTTCAAGTCATCTCCTTCACCCAAATCATGCACACACATACAAGCCATTTGCACCCAATTCCAACATTCAAAATGTACCTAAAACATGCATAATCAAGCTAGATGAATATGGTGGCTATTCATACAACCAATATGCCAAAAGGCACCTCAATTCACATAACAACAAATATACTTAAACATAAGCATAACGTAGCCATTAATCTTACCAAACTTATCACTACGACCACATGCCAAAAATCATAATCAAGTATGCCAAAATGGTCACAAAAACATACATCAACCATAAAAGCACTAAAATGCTAAGATATCCTCAATCACAAACCACATATGTACATGCCAACATGATAAGTATTTCATCAACCAAAATACCATATTTAAAAGGCAAACATAATAGCTACATCATCAAGCACAAAGCACCTATACATGCTATTATGACCATGACTTAAAAACATCAAAATCTACCGATTTAGCCTATGGATTCAAATTAACTATAAAACATAGAAAAACAACACAATGTAAGCATATAATGCTTAGTAAGTTCGTATTTCATAAACAATGCTTACAATTTCAATGCATAACATTAAAAATAAATATGGATCAATCCAACACAAGCTTGTCACAAGCCTAAGCATCACCAACAACACAATAACTTCAATATTATCACATGATAAGATAAATTTCATAAGTATAAATCATATGAACTCATACTTTCCGTAATTATGAATTGCATCAAAAACTCTTACCGAAGCTCACATGAAGTGTGCTAATGATGGTCGAAACCATCCCTTTTCATATTTGATGTTCATCACTATCCCTTTTCATTAATCGATGGTCGTCACCATCCCTTTTAATTAATTAATGGTTGTCACCATCCCTTTCCATATTCGATAGTCATCACCATCCCTTTTCATAGTCGATAGTCGTCACCATCTCTTTTCATAATCGATAGTTGAAACTATTTATTTTCATATACGATGGTTGTCACCATCCCTTTTCATAGTTGATGGTTGTCACCATCCCTTTTCATAGTTGATGGTTGTCACCATCCCTTTTCATAGTTGATGGTCGTCATCATCCCTTTTCATAGTCGATAGTCAGAACTATCCCTTTTCATAATCGATGGTCAAAACCATCCCTTTTCATTAATCGATGATCGTCGATACGCAGTTGGATTTTTTCGTCGAAACATAATTTGACAATGTAACATGATAGCATTTAAGACATAAATTTGAAACGCTATTTAAACGTACGAACTTACCACAATGATAAAAGTAGATACGAAGTCGATTAATCCAAAACTTTATCTTTTCCCCGATCTAAAGTCGTACAAGGTCTATTTTGATAAAAATTAATAAATTCAATCCATTTAATAATCATTCCATTCAATTCAATCCAAAATCATATTTTTGAAAAATTACACTTTTGCCCCTAATGTTTTGATTTCTTTACAATTTGGTCCTTAAGCTTGTAAAATGAAATTCATGAAAATTCATCCCTACCCAAGTCTAGTTGAATTTCATATAGGCTCATAGCAGCTCATGCATTTCATTATTTCAAAATTTTCACCAAGAATATTTCATAATTTTCAATTAAATCCCTAATTGAAAAATTCATCAAAAATCACTTTACACAAGTTGTTTATCTAACAACAAAGATTCATTTTCTACCGTCAAACTTCACAAAAAAACATGAATTCATTTATGGAAAATTTTTAATCTTATAACAATTTTACAAATTAGTCCCTAGGCTAGCTAGATTAATCTATAACGACCCCCAAAACATAGAAATCATTAAAAACGGGATGAAAAATACTCACATGCAAGCAAAGAGAGATGGTCGAATGATTAAACTTCTCCCATGGCTTTTGTTAGGTTTATTTTCAATTGAAGATGAGCATAGAAAGATGATAGCCTTTGTTTTTGTTATTTAATATACTTTAATTATTAATTTACTTAAATAAGCTTGTAATTAACCTTTAAAATCATTTAAAGATGTCCATAAAAGTTCACTTAACATATTAATGGTCTATTTACCACATAAAACCCTCAACCATTTAATAGCATATCCATTAGATCCCTTTAACTTATAGAACTCAAGTTTTGCACCTTTTGCAATTTAGTCGTTTTTATCGAATTAAGCATGCAAATGGTAAAATTTCTTAACGAAATTTTCATACAAGACTACTAACATGCTATAAACATTAAAATAATAATAAAATAAATATTCTCACATCGGTTTTCTGGTCCCAAAACCACTATTCTGATTTCACTGAAAACGGGTTGTTACACGAGTATACATATAGCTCACCACCTTATATCCACTTCCATCACCTTCCTTATCTCTTCGTTTACTAAGGCGTCATATTTTATTTAAGAGTGCAATCATCCGAGCTCATATTTTTTTCGAACAAATATGAATGTATTTATTTTCCAACTCACTTTTGTTTTATTTATCGAGATTTTCTCTATTGGCATTTTGTCTTATTTTTTACAAGCTCAAAATCCTTATACTCTCTATACCATACAATTCCTTAGTCACTTAATTTTTTCTCTTTTTGAAACCACTAAGATGTATCTACCTGATCCCTTAATATTAATGGCCAAACATCTAAATTTGTGCAGGGACCAAAAAATAAAGGATCAAATAGAATATATAATAAGCTTATGGTTTTAGTTAGAGTTCATCAAGAAAATGGATTCAGGCTCAAATTAGGTACTAGGGAAAATATTTATGAGATAGTTATTTGGCTCGAGAAATTATCAACCAAATAACGCCTTAGGTCATCCCTAGGTAATTCAATACATGAATTAAATCGGCTAAGTTTATCAATTTCTACAACCTATAATAGAATTAAACATGCATTCTATTTATATACCTATTTATCATGTGGTATATTTAACACCTTAAATCTATTCACAATGTAATAAATTGAATTAAGTAGTCTAAAATTAAAAATTTAGAACCAATTGTTATCAAACTAAGTTCACAAAATCCTATTAACATGCTCCTAACCACTAGCTTGTATTTCTAAAAGCTCAAGCACATAGAAAACATGCAAATAAAAATTAAAAATCTAAAAACAACTAAAAACAAAGAAAATAAAATAAAAGGAAAGAAAGATTTTAATTTTTTTTAAATTTTCCTAAGTCACCCCTACACTTTGTTCAACACATTGTCCCTACTGTACAATAAAAATTTAAAAGAAAGAGGTTACCCGATTGGCATGATTTGTGCAACTCTGTAACACCCCGAACCCGAAACCGACATCGGGGTCGAACACGAGGTGTTAACTGGCTTTAACCTCTTACAAAATTTATTTTCCAGACACTGCCCAATCTGTGTACTAGTCGTTTTAAAAATCATATCTTGAGTTTCGTAACTCGAAAATCAGTTTCGTAATTTTTCCCAGAAACTAGACTCATGTGCCCATCTATGTATTTTTTTCTAGAATTTTTGGTTGGGCCAATTAGTACAGTTTATTAGTCAAAGTCCCCCAAGTTGCAGGGGTCGACTACACTGACCTTTGCCCATTACGACTTGGATATCTCTCTGCACGGGGCTTCAATACTGTTTCCGTTTGTTTCTATGAAAACTAGACTCAGAGAGGAATCTGTACATATATGGTAAGACCCCTAATTATCTCTGGTTAATTTATAATGAATTTCCAAAGTCGGAGCAGGGAATCCAGAAACCGTTCTGGCCCTGTCCCACTAAAATCTGATTATCTCTTAATATACTGCCCATATGATCTTTTCGTTACTTCCTAATGAAAGCAGACTCATCGAGCTTTGATTACATAATTTATTCATCAATTAATTCCATTCCTACTATTTTTAGTGATTTTTCAATCTCATGACACTGCTGCTGCCAGCATCTGTTACGAAAGTAACTAGGTCCATTTCATGCCTACCCTTGATCCAATTCAATCGAACATTCGTGCCATTTTCGCATGGCTTAAAGTTTACATGCCATAATTCAAACACAACGTACTAGCTTATACATGCCAAAATGATCTTCTAAACACACTAAGAAGAAAGTACCAAAACTTGCTATCCGGTGTGATGACTTCAACGACGGCCCGACCCCGCAAAAATAGATGAGTCCAAGCAACCTATAGTGGGTGACAAGGAAACATCGAGTGAGTTTATAACTCAGTAAGTCATAAGCAATGCACTACCATCTATCAACAACATTATCACAAGAGGAAACAAAATGGAACGAGACAATTTACTCCATCCATACCGAACCATACCATAGTTCCTCCAACTTATCAATTCAATCTCATATCAATTCATGCATTCACATTCTATATACTCATCAATAGGACATTGAAGCAATTTCATAAATCGATTTATTTTCGTTACAACCAAACGACTATACGGCCTTTCACCCATCCTACGATAAATTTTATGTACGTGACTTCAAGTATATTTGTCACATAGGTTCGAACTTACCGAGCTCAACACCAAGTATAAGCATAGCACATAATAGCCATGTACTCAAAACACTTACCCGATCCGCCGTCCGCGATCGACTCAATAGTGTCGCACACATAGTGTCCATAATGATTCACGAATGTATATTGAGCCCGCACACTCAGTGCTATACAATCAACTCGCACACTTAGTGCCACGTAATCAAATCGCACACTTAGTGCCACATAGTCCATCTCGCACACTTAGTGCCGCATGGTCAATTCGCACACTTAGTGCATCATATTCATTTCGCACACTGAGTGCAACATAGTCAAATCGCACCCTTAGTGCTGTACAATTTAATCCCGCGCACTTAGCGCCCATCTCATGGTCATAAATGGTTATCCCGCACGTTTAGTGCCGAGATCAACAACTCAGTACATCTTACCTCTTTTCATTCATTCAACAATTTCATCATCACATACGTACATGCATATATATATGTATATTTATTCATTCCAATCAGCATCAATACATACACATTATGACCATTTGAAATACTACCCACTACATGCTTAATGACTTACCTCGTGTTGGGTAAGATGGTTCCAACTCGGCTACTCGATAACCTTTTCTTTGCCTTTGCTCGATTCACCTCCTTTAGCTCCTTGAGCTATATCAATAATTTAACTAGTTTAACCACCTTGCTAAATATTTACAATCCAATCTCACATGTATATGTATGTTAGTATATTCGGCTAATAATCTCATGCAACTACCAAAGCCGAATCAACTAAATATACTTATGTATATACACATATATCATCATCGAAATCACCTAAGCTTAGACATCGATTTTTAATTTCAAGTAAGTTGCCGAATGCAACCTTACTAAATTCTCATGGATTCAATATACCATTACCATGAAATCAACAACCAAATTCATAGACAATTTAGGAAAATCACATTACAAATCTCATATTCAAGCAAAGACCATGGCCGAAATGCACATATGACCTCATAACAAAAATATTGAACCTTTGGTTGCCCAATTAGCTTAACATCCATCAAATTTTAAATCAAGAAACTCACCTCATCTATAATCAACCCTCAATGCCCTAAAGCATCAAAAACAACATCAAAGAAATACAACCATCCATGGCCGAATGTCCTAGCCGAATTGTTTTAACCATGAGTAACATAACAAGCATAGATCGTGTTTATGGATATACCGTGGCCGATCCAAGCTAATCACCTCCAAAATCATCAACCATTTTCGTTGTATATAACATATATAAATATGAATAAGTTTCATATAATCTCTTAACACATTAATTTCTTTCATCAACAACCTTTCCTTGAACACTTTCTCATGACCGATTGCTCATGTTATCAACAAGGTTCAAGGTTTGAACATGGGCTATTTAAAACATGCATGCATCTCTAAGACAACATTAAACATACCTTGGTCTAAAGGACCACCTTGGCCGAATCTTGTTTCCCCTTCTTCCAATAGTTAGAACAATTGCAAAAGAAAGAAAATATGAACACTCCTTCTTCCCTCCTTATTAAGCATTCAACCTCCCTCATTTTTCATGCCACAACATCAAACACTCTCCCTAGGCAAGCAATGGCCGAATCCCTCCCAAGTTCCTTTCTCCCCTTCTTTTTTCTTGGTTTTTCGGCTAGGTGATGGCAAGTATGACACCTTTTTTTTTGTTCCCTTTTCTATTATTAATCCCATCATTTGTTCACCAAAGAAATATTTTAAATTAGAATGAGTGGAGCATTATCACTCCTTGGCCGGCCACCATAAATTTTATGGACAAATTGACATGCAAAACCATGCTTCCTCAACCTATTATTAATTGATCCTTATAATTCATCTATCATCTTTCCTAACTTCGTCAACTAGGTCCTTTTTGAATGAATTCACAATCCTAATGCTAATATTAAGCATTTAATTTCTCATGCATTCACTGTCACGCAAGAATTTATGCAATTAAAACACGAAAATAAATTTTTGGCTCGGTAATGTGGTCTCGAAACCACATTCCGACCAGGGTCTAATTTGGGTTGTCACAAACTCAATTAATGGGACTACCCCCATTCGATTTTAACTCTATGTTGTTGTGCCTTCTAAAATTTTGGGTTCCTACTAAGAAAAACTAAACACTACTACATATATAAAATATTAAAGTCTTAATTAAAAATTGAAACAAAAATTTAAATCACTCCACATAAAAAAAAACTAAGTCCAACTTAAAAATGAAAATTAATGAATTTTTTTTACATTAGTCGGAATCAGGATCTGACGCTTCATCCGATTTGCTCAGTTTGCCTTCCAACTCCTCCTCTAGATCTTGTTTAGGGTCTTCTTTTACTCCAAGTCCTTCTCCTTCTTCATCTTGATTTGTTTAATCTTTACCTCGTACTTAGTTGCTAGGAATTGTGGCAGCTTCAACCTATTTTTCCTCACATAATCCTCAAAAATTGATATGATTTCTTGCATACACCAAACTACCCACTCTGAATCGGGTAGCACATTCTCACTTGGATGTGGTATTGTCGTTATCACTCTATTTCATTTTTGATTCCTTATAAGATATTTTGCATTTGGTTCCAAGATCAGGAACTTGCATGGTTGTAAGACACGACCCGGTTGTCCCATCTACACCTTTGTTTGTCGGCATAAAGTTGTCACAAAATGCAAGAACCCCCACATCTTTTTAAGTAAGTTTTGGGGACAAAATTTAATTAGGGGGAGAATTGTAATGACCCAATAGTCAGGCATGTCAAAATGTGTATACTTGGGACCCCGTTCCCATAAATCAGACTCATAAATATTTATTATACTTACGAAGTTAGTTATGTAGCTAATTAGATTTTGGTTAAGTGAATTTGTATGAATTATAATTTGTTAAGGTGTAGGGATCAAATTGCATAAGTATTAAAAGTAGAATTATAGATTAAAATTAATTGAGGGACTAAAGTAGTAATTATACAATTACATAAGATAGTGGATGACATTAATAATAAGAAATGTATATATAATTTATTTTATATTAAAATGAAAGTAAAATAAAACAAAAGAAAAAGGAATTAAAATAAAACAAAAGAATTAAGAAATGAAAGTGGATACATGCAAAATTAATCAAAGAAAAGAAAGAGAAAGAAAGAAAAAGCAAGGGAGAACGCCCGACTAAGGGGTTTTAAAGTTCAAATCCAAATTGATTAGTGCAATTTAGTCCCTATATTTGTAATTTTTACATTTTTGGAATCCTGGTACTTAGGGCTAGTCGACCCATGTTGTAATTTTAGGTTTTACTTAGAATTTTGGATGTTCATATTATTGAATAGTTTAAATATTATGGGCTAAATTGATAGATTTTTAAGTTAGAAATAGAAAAGGACTAAATTGTAAAATTTATTGTTAATTTTGAGTAATAGGGACTAAAGTGTAAAATTTTTGAAAATTAAGGATTTAATTGAAAAGCAAGCAAATATTGTGTAAAAATATTCAATGTGGAATTCAATTGTGTAGTATTAATGTATTTTAATTGTTTTAATTCTGTAGCTAACATCGTATCGAAATCTTTGACTAAAAAGGGGAAGGATAAAATCAATGTTGAATAGCTCGAAATTCACGGTTTGTGTTTCTATAATCCAAACCTAGTTTTTAATTATTTTATTTCGAGTTATTGCTTATGGTAAGTATTTGAGGTGAGTACTTTAGTACTTTGAGATTGAATTAAAATTATAGTTAATTGAAATGGATTGATTTGGTATATATATTATGAATGTATCAATTATATGAAACTGAAATGAACATATGTTTAAGTGTAAAGATGTGCAAATATGGTAATTGGATATTTGATGTATTTGTAAGTGAAATGGAACCCTATTAACTGTTTCAGGCTAAGTCTGATATAGATGGCATGCCATAGGATAGGAAGAGTTCAGAGATTTCTTCAACTTCGAGTCGATGAGGCACTAGGTGCCAATTTGTTTCGGTTTGATCGATGAGACATTGCGAGTCAATTTATATAGCGTTGGGCACAGTTATTACTTCAGATTTATCCGATGAGGCACTGGGTGCCAAATTGGTATGTTGGTTTGATCCGTGTATCCGTCCGAGTCCGAGTCCGAGTCATGTTAATAGGGTTAATTAAATAATAAAGTTCTATAATTGATATTGAAATGGAAAAGTATGTGAAATGGAAATGAGAAAGTGGATTGAAAAATGTAATGTGAAATATGTTGTGAACATAAATGAAATATATGAGTAATGCACTCATGAATTGAATATTGAATGGGTTGTGCCATTGTATAAATGAATTGTTGGTTAATATATGAAAAGCTATTTATAAAGCAAGTGATGTGAATTGGGATATGTAAAAGCCTATTTTCAGTGATATCGAAACAGTGGTTTCGGCACCACAAATCCAAGCCAAAAATAAAAATTTATTTTATTTTATTTTATGGTTGGTATCATGATAAAAAGGTCACATGAAAATTTTAATACGAAAATTTTATCTATTGTGTGTTTAATTAGGGAAAGGACTAAATTACATAAAATGCAAAAGTTGGGTTCTAGTAGCTATAGGTATCAAATAGTTATGGAATTCAAAACTTAAGGTCCTTATATAGTAATTAGACCATTGAAGAGTAGTTAGTAGATATTTTAATGACTCATCCATGGAAAAATTAAAAAGGGTAGGGACTAAATTGGAAATAAAAAAATTAATAGATGATAATTAATTAAAACTAAAAAAAATCATTTACTTTCATATCATCTTCCCCAAATTTTCTATGGAATTCCTAGGAGAGAGGAAGAAAACTTTTCAATCTTACAAAACTTTGAAATCAAGTCTCGTTTTTAGTAATTTCTATATTTTTGGAATAATGATAATATAATCTTTCTATTTAGGGGATTTATTTGAAAATTTATCAAGGTATGAAATTTGGGTCATGGATGAATATGCTGAAAATCAGAAATTTATGGTAGAAAATGAAAATTTATTCATAGATAAACAACTTTTACAAAGCAATTTTTGATGAAATATTGATTTAGGGACTAAAATGAAAGAAGTGGTAAAACCCATGGAAAATTCTAAAATTTGTGAAATGTATGTGCTGTAAATGTAGTATATAAATTTTGGCTTGGCTTGGAAAGAGGGTTAAATTTCATGAATTTCATTTTCCGAGCCTAGGGACGAAATCAGAATTTTTGAAAAACATAGGGGAAAATGGTAATTTTGCCTAGGATGAAATAGAAGCAAATGTAAATGAAATGTGATAGATCTGGAAAGACCAACTACGGAACTAGATCGAGGAAAGAAAAAGGTTTCGAATTAGTTTCCATTCAAATACGAACCATTTTCAAGGTAAGTTCGTGTAACTTAAATATGTATGTTAATATGCTTGAATTGAATTGTATGATTGTGTTGATATGTATGAGATGATACACATAATGAAATTAATCATAAGTTTTGAAATGTAGACAAATTTTCATGTTCCAGTTGAACTTTGAAATTCAATGGAATAAGGTGATATTCTTGAATGAGAATAATAGTACACATGTTGTATCAAGGATTTAGCCCGGACGGGTAATCCTAATGTAAGCCGCTCGAGCATATGCTATAGATTGGATTTAGCCCAAACGGGTAATCCAGATTAAGCTCTTCAGAGCGTATGATATGAAAAGGATTTAGCCTGGACTGGAAATCCTATAATATAGTATGTGGCTCGAGAGTGTACTCGTTGATTCTGTGCCCCAATAGATAGTTTTGGGTATGCATTCTCAAATAGTTGGCAAGTATATCTTGAGTAAATGAACTGGATGGCCATCGAAACTTCAATAGTTCAACGGAAAGGACTTTTGAAATGTGGAAAGGTGAAATTAAATGAAAGATTATATTATGACGGGCTCATCTATGTTTACTTGATATTCATATAAGATTAAGTGACTAACTTGTTTGAATAAATGTATGTGTTTAGGTAACTTACCCAAAATTGATGGAATGTATATTTATGTTTGCTTTTAATAATAAATATGACCGGTAAGTTATTTTCCATTATACGAACTTACTAAGCATAAAATGCTTACTCCTTTAAATTTTCCTTTTTTTAGTTGCTCAAAAGCTCGCGAAAGTTGGAAGTCGGTCGGAGCAATCATCACACTATCCACTATCTTATTTTGGTACAAAAAGAAATCTCGTTTTGGTATAATGGCATGTATAAGTTTATTTGGCCAATGATGGCTTGTAATTGTTGTGTTGTCATCTAGCCATTGGAGTGGCTAGTGATGGTCTAAGTTTGGCTATTTTTGAAGTGATGTTTTGGTAATCATATAAGTGCTTATTATGTGTTAGTTTGTTGGAATTATGTTAGCATATAAGTTTATGATAAGAGTAAGTTTAAATCCATTAATGCATGAGATAATACTACATGATTGATGACTAATTTTATGTGAATATGATGTTGGATTGGTGGATATATGCTTGTGAATTTTGGTGCAGGAAAATGATAAGTTATGGGTGACAAATGAGGCTAGGAAATGGCTTTATTTTTGTCTACACGAGTAGACACACGGGCGTGTGTCTTAGCTATGTATGACACACAACTTGTCCCGTGGGCATGTGGTCCGGCCGTGTGTTCCCTATATCTTAAAAATGAGAAATAGAATGCTCAGAATTGGGAACACGGGCAGAGACACGGCCGTGTGTCTCAGCTGTGTGGTTGACACAGCCTTGGTCATGGGCGTGTTACACGGCCGTGTGAAAATTGCATCTAAATTTCGAAAATAAAATTTGCCACACAGCCTAGCACACGGGATTGTGACTTGGCCGTGTAACTTCAATTTCTTCATGCCTTACAAGTCAGAGAGTTACACGGGTTAGGGACACGGGCGTGTGTAGTCACACAGCCAAACCACACGGGCGTGTCCCTAGATCACACGGGCGTGTGGGTACTGTTTATAAGCAAAATTTTAAAAATTCCTGAAAAATTTTATAAGATCCCGATTGAGTCCCGATTTATTTCTACCGTCCATTAAGGGCCTCGAGGGTCCATTTAAGGGACGTCATGATTGATATCAAAACATGTTTAGTAACTAGTATAAAGTACCTGTGAATGTTCTACAACTCTGGTAATACTCCGTAACCCTATTTTGGCAAAAGAGACGGGTTAGGGGTGTTACATTTAGTGGTATCAAAGTTACAGTTTAGTCAATTCTTGGACTAACGTAGCAAGTACAAGTCTAGCTATACATACCGTTATATAAATTATGATAGTGTGATATCTCCAACCAAGCTAGAGCCGAGACTGAGGAAGTTGAGAGCACTGCTCAAGCTTCCGTGCAATAAGCTGCATGTAGTGGTAGTGAAGGCCCGTATCTAAGGGCCGAAGTGAGGCGGAAAAAATAGCCTTCTTTGAATTGATGGATGAATGGTTTAGTGAATATATGAGAACAAACCCTACTGTTCAACGACCTCCCCCACCTGCTTCACAACATAATGAAACGCCACAGGATGCTAGACCTGTTAGAATTGGTAAGGCTCTAGTAGTTAAAATCAGAAAACATGGGGCTGAAGAATTTATGGCTATGGCCGATGACGATCTAGAGAGGGCCGAGTTCTAGTTGGAAAATACTATTCGAGTTCTAGGTGAGTTATCTTGTACACAAGCCGAATGCCTGAAGTGTACAGTATCTTTGTTAAAAGACACAGCCTACCATTGGTGGAAAACCATATCTTCTGTGGTACCAAGTGAAAATATTACATGGGAATATGACAGTGTCCGAGTATGAACGGGAAATTGTTAGATTGAGCAAGTATACTAGTGAATGGGTCCAGATTGAAGTCAAAATGTATAAACGATTTGAAGAAGGGCTAAATAAAGATATCAAGCTGTTGATTGGAATTTTAGAATTAAGAGAATTTGTGGTGTTGGCTGAATGAGCACACAAGGCCAAGGAATTAAGTAAAGAAAAGAGGCAAGCAGAAAGGGAAGCTCAGGTTACAAGTAAAAGATTTATAAACAAGACGCTATCATCTGGTTCAAAGAAATCAAAGAATTATCATGAGCATTTTGCTATATCAAGAGAGTATTCAGGAAAGGAACGAAGTTCTAAACGCACTAACCTGAGGTCTTCGTCTCCCTTAACAACTAGTCATGATGCAACGTCTGTAATAAATTACATTTCGGAGAGTGCTGGATGAGATGTGGGGCTTCCTTTAAGTGTGGTTCTCTCGACCATTTTCTTAAAGATTTTCCAGAAGGGGTTGGGAAAGACATTGAACAGACCCCAAAGCCGAGTAATCATGTCTCAAGGGGTTGACCACCACGGTATTCCAAAAATGTCAGTGGTAGTCGTAGTGCTGCAAAAGATTCAACAGCTAAATCTGAGGCTCAGGCTCTTTCAAGAACATATGCAATACGTGCAAGGGAAGATGTAACACCTCTTACCTATGCCTGACACCAGGACAGGATAAGAGGCATTACCGGACTTAACCATACACATACATGTAAAACCAGGCCATAAAATTTCAACCAATTCAAAAACAATCAAACATATGCATATCGTCCCTTATACGGGCCTACGAGGTTCAAAACATACATCGAGGGTGGTTTGGGACGAAACTGAGATTTTTCGAAAATTTTACAACACTTAGGGAACTTTCCATGTTTAGAGAGTCACATGCCCGTGTAGATTAGGCTGTGTGGTCACACACGCCCGTGTGGCTTCGGACATGCCCGTGTCTTCAGCCCGTGTAACTCTCTGCTTATGACGCCAGCAATGAAATGGGGTCACACGGCCAAGTCACACGCCCGTGTACTAGGGCCGTGTTCCCCACACGACTGAGACACACGATCGTGTCTCTGCCCGTGTTGCCAACACTTAAGCTATTTTCCAAGCCTTGGTCAACCATAAACCCTCACACATTAATACAACATTAAGGACATATAACATGGCCTCTATTTAATGATTAAACATCTTCATTTAGGCTAGAAACATACCAGAAGATTTCAACTTAATCATCCAAAATTCATATTAAAGGCTAACTCATAACTTTATAACATACCAAAATATTTCACATACGTAGAATAACATGCTTGTGTAAGACATTGCAGACCACATCAAGTCACATACTCACATCACATGAAACTTTTAAGCTTGTGCATGCACATATAATAGGGTTACAACCCAATAATCAATATAAGCCACATCTCATGGCTATATATAAGCCAATACATTTGGCCAAATTATGAAACACATATATCAAAAGGCCAAGTCTCCATACATGCTACTCACATGAAAACACTTAGGGATTATTGATACCCCAAGTTGATAATTTGATAGTGTGATGCTGCCTCCGATAATCTCCAACCCCAAGCTAACCTGACAACACTAAAGAAAAGGAAAGGAGGGAGTAAACTTTATAGCTTAGTAATTCCATATGAAAATAATAAACAATATGTCAACATGCTTCTCAAGATAATACAATCATAATTACACATTTAATTATGTTCTGGTCAAGCTATTTTCTCGAGCCATAGTTACTAAATTATTTATATTTGGAGCTACAGAACTCCAAATTAAGATTTGCTAATTTTCCCTAAAACTAGACTCACGTATCTTCTTAACAATAAAGGTTTAGAAATTTTGGTCTAGCCAATAAGTACATTTTATTCTTTAAAGTTACCCCTATTCTGCTATTTGATAGCTTCGACCATTCTTTACTAAAATTTAATTATCGCAGAGTACGGGATTTGGATAATGTTTCTGTCCATTTCTATTAAAACTAGACTCATTAAGGATTTATTAATATTAATTATAATTCATAATTATTTTTTAAAACTTTTAGTGATTTTTCCAAATTTAAGACAGGGGAGCCCGAAATCACTCTGACCCTGTGTCACAAAAATTCAAATATCTCATAATATAAAATTCTTTTGCTTACACCATTTCCTCTATGTGAAACTAGACTCAATAAGCTTTAATTTTATATTTTATTCTATCTCTAATTCTAGTTCCACAATTTTAGGTGGATTTTCAAAGTTGGACTACCGTTGCTGTCTAAAACTTTTTTAATGCAATATAATGATAACTATCATAAGTTCATTTTCAACTAATAATGAACTCACCATTTCATGGATTCCGTGTTCAATTACACAATGTAAGTTAGCATGATATTGCAAAAAAAATTCATAATCATAATTCATACATCTTAACTCACCGAGGTCTCAACATTTCAAAGTCTCAATAACCATAAGCTTAGTGTACATACTTGTACCCCTTTCAACATTTTTCACATATTCATTCTTGTCTTTGACATACCCTTTTGGGACTATCATCACCTCATCCATTGTATTACCCGTTGAACACTCAGAATACTATTGCATACGCAGAATAACTTGCACATAAGTGCCACTTATACATAAGTTGTAACACCCCGTACCCGAGACCGTTGCCGGAGTCGGACACGAGGGGTTCACAGACTAAATTCGCTTACTATCGTAGTCCATTTTAAAATTTTCCAGGCAGTTGGCTAACTGCGACACTGTCACCTTAAAAATCATATCTTGAGTTTCACAACTCGAAAATCAGTTTCGTAATTTTTCCCTGAAAATAGACTCATATGCCCATCTACATATTTGTTTCTAGAATTTTTTGTCAGGCAAATTAGTACAGTTTATTAGTCAAAGTCTCCCACGTTACAGGGATCGACTACACTGACCTTTGCGCATTACAACTTGAATATCTCCCAGCACAGAGCTTCAATACTGATGCCGTTTGTTTCTATAGAAACTAGACTCAGAGAGGAATATATAAATATATGGCATGACTCCTAATTATCTCTGGTTAATTTATAATGAATTTCCAAATTCGGGACAGGGAATCCAGAAACCGTTCTGGCCCTGTCTCACGAGAACCTGAATATCTCTTAACATACTGTCCATATGATCGTTTCGTTACTTTCCTATGAAAATATATTCATCAAGGTTCGTTTACATAATTTATTCATTATTTAATTCCAATCCTACTATTTTTAGTGATTTTCCAAATCTACATCACTGCTGCTGCCAGCATCTGCCATTAAGGTAGACTTTACCTATTTCATAGTTTCCATGATTCAACTAGCCCTTTTAGCATAAATAGCACAAATTATGATAGTGATTAACCATTCCATACCAAATGATTATAACATTATGCTCAACCATATATAAGCCATTTTTGCATGGCTATATACATTAACCAAAATATTCTTCCGCCACTAGTCTATTTTATACATGCCATAAGATAATCCAAAACATAGCAGTACCAAACAGTGGATAGTGATAGTGTGACTAGTTGCTGACGATCCCCGAGCCTGTAGCTTCGCAATGAGATCTATAAAACAGAGGAAACAGAGTAAACGGAGTAAGCATTACAATGCTTAGTAAGTTTTAAGCAGTGTCAACAGATAACAATCAAATTATAACATAGTTGTTCGTATTTTTATTTCACTCTTCCTTCGGGCATACCATCCCTTTACCGAATATGCACATCTCATCATATACAATAGGCAGATAAACTTTCACATAAAAGTGAGCTCATGTGACATAGATATATCGTATGATTTCACATCACCTCTCACACTGATCCGATGTCACATAATCATAGGAATAGTCTCATAGATTGCTCTCGTATGCATCACATAACTACCTTATGATTTAGTGCAAATCAAGCTCACATATAAACTTGGAGTACATACCTGTTTAACCTTTCGCATTGAATATATTTATAGGCAATTCTTATTACGAAGTCTTACCCAGACATAATCTCCACACGAAGTTATCGGGTCTTACTCGGACAAAATTCCCACACATAGTCATCGGGTCTTTAGAGCTCGGATATAGTACGAGCACGAAGCTTACGGACATTAATCAGTGATAATATTCTCGCATAAAGCCTGCGGGGTTTTAACCCGGATATTGTACTGACACAAATGCCCTTCGGGACTTATCACATTTATGCACTTTCACATCCATCACGTTGGCCACTCGGCCCTGTCACATATATACACTTTCACATCGGCCATTAGACCTTATCACATATATACACTTTCACATTCATCACATCGGCCATTAGGCCTTACTATCATTTCATATTCGAATACTCATAAACTTACAATATCACGATTTAGAATTCAAGTATGGGTTTAATCAATAGCTTATGAGCAACTAAAACAAGTTTATCAAGGTTCACAACATAATCTCAAATTCAGCACAAGCTGTTTTTCCTGAGCAATAGTCACTAAATTATTTATAACTGGAGCTACAAAACTCCAAATCACTTTCTGTTAATTTTTTCTGAATATAGACTCGTATATCTTCCATCCATAAAATTTCCAGAATTTTAGGTTTGGCCAATCAATACCAGATTTTTCTTAAAGTTTCCCCTGTTTCACTGTTTGACTAATATGACCACTCTTCACTACGAATCAAATTTCTCATTTTAATGAATTCAAAATGCGTTGTATTTGATTTCATTTGAAACTAGACTCATTAAGGAGTCTAAGCATATAAATTTTATCTTATAACCATTTTTTTACAATTTATAATGATTTTCTAAAAACAGAACAGAGGATTACAGTGTCATTCTGCGCTGTCTCACACAACTTTAAGTATCTCATTATCGGAAATTCCTTTGCTTACACGGTTTCTTTTATAAGAAACTAGACTAATTAAGCTTTAATTTCATGTCTCATTCAGCCTCTAATTCAAATCCATAAATTTATGGTGATTTTCTAAAGTCACGTTACTGCTGCTGTCCTAAGCAGACTATTTCAAATTACCCTTGAATTCCCAAGCTCAAACACTTAAGAACTTACCATTTGAGCTTAGAACATATCATGGCCACATCATATCTTATTAAATCAACTCATCATGTCCTATTATAATTGAATTTACTCAACGTTTAATCACTTAAAACTTACCTCGGATGTGGTCGAACAATTTCGGCGGCTATTCGATCACTTTTTCCTTTCCCTTATCCAACTGTGGTCCTCTAAGCTCTTGAGCTAATTCAAACAAATTTAACTTATTAAAGTCTCATTATGCTAGCTTATGGCCGAATATGACAAGGAGTTTGATTGGTCATATGGCCACCTTCTAGCTCAACTACACAATGGTCATATACATTTTTAATCACATCAAGCAATTTAATACAATTCATTCGAACATCAAAAGAAAACCTCAAGGTACTTAGCCCATATATACTTTAGGCATTAGAGTCACATATATATATGGAATCATGAATCAAACTCAACATTTTAGCTAATATTCCCCCTTGGCCGAATTTTCTAAGCCAAGACAAAAGCATCAATATGCTTGCCTCTAACCGAATACATGCAACACCAATCTTCTTCCTATGGCCGAATATGCATGTCTATGTTTAGGCCGATTATATACTTAATACCACACATAAATGGCATACATTTTACTAACTAATGCATTACATATTATTTAACCATGTATATCACCAATCAATTTCATCACAATTTCACTTAAGCCTATTCTCAATACAATACATCGTGCTCAAATCATTATTCAAGTTCAAATTCGGCCAGCACACATATACATACTAGCAACTATGTATTAACATTGCATTCCATACTATAACCGAATGTATAGCTCATCGAAATATATTTATTCATGTTCCCTTAACACATATTGGTCAACTAGATCATGCATTATTCTTTGGCACATTTGGTCATTAAAGCAATCACCTATTTAACTTTCAAGCATTTTTTTTATACTAACATTTCTCCCAAGGCAGAATTTATATACAACCTTTAGTACTCATTTAAAGTTTATATTTTAAGTAATTAATATACACAATATTAACCAAATATCCATTTACTAAGCATTTTAACAAATTTTCCTTCAACTATCCACACATTCGGCAATCACATAATCAAACACTAAACCTTAACTTCCAAGCCAAAACAACTAGCAAATTCAACACATCCAACATAAATTTCCATGCTAATGACATCAAAACAACTACTAAGAATTTCAAGCTCCTTGGCCAAATTTCAATCTTCCAAAATAACAAAAATTTGAGCCATGAAATAGGTAGAATTCAAACTAACCATTCAATTTATGCATGAATTTCCAAGAG
This sequence comes from Gossypium hirsutum, assembly GCF_007990345.1. Taxonomy (NCBI): domain Eukaryota; kingdom Viridiplantae; phylum Streptophyta; class Magnoliopsida; order Malvales; family Malvaceae; genus Gossypium; species Gossypium hirsutum. The sequence goes on from NC_053432.1 coordinate 16,130,621, forward strand.
TAGCATTGTACATACCTTGATCTAGCAATCTCCTTAGCTGAAAATTTTAACAACAAAAGGAAATTTCTTCTCCACCCTTTCCTAGCTACGGCAATGGAGGAATAAACCAACTTTGGTTTCTCCTCCCACTAACACATTATTTTTATTACCCATACTCTTTTATTCATCTTTAATTCATCTAATACATTTTTATTACATATTTCTCACCACTAATAAATATAATAATATTAGCCCATGCATATAATGCCCATACTTATAAGCTTGGCCAGCCACTAGCATTAAAAGTGGCAAATTGGCATGCAAACCCACTTATTTGCATCATTCAATAATTAATCACTTAAAATAAGCCACACATATATTCAAAGCTTCTCACATAAGTCCTTTTTATTTAGAAACACATTCAAATTGACAAAAATCAAAGCATTCAAATTTCACACATGCATGATCACATATTTTAGACATAAAATATTATATTCAATTATTTCTGCAACTCGGTTTAGCGGTCCCGAAACCACTTCCCGACTAGGGTCAAATTAGGGGTGTCACATAAGTAGATAAAGCTACCTCATAACATGTAACGCTCGCAATGGAGCTACTCACGGGCTTGCTCATAAAAGCAATTGGTCAAGGTGTAACTACACGGGCTGCTCACACAAGCTGTTAGGTATTCGACCCACTCAACGATTACCTAGCCACCAGTAGGACACACAAGACCATTGCCCAGAACCCAATTACATGTATCGCATCCATTATGAACTCGGACCAACTCAACGAGCTCGAATGCCACCTACATATCACGAACCCAGACCAACTCAATGAGTTCGAATTTCTTAATTCCTAGTGAAATGTCACTTGTATCCTAAACTATTCCTAAGGTTCAAACGGATTCTTTCTCACATGTACATAACATCTCCATCGTACTTGCTTGTATCGTCGGGGATAACGACCAATATCATTCATACTTACAAAGTTACCATTAGGCATAGCATATATAATAATGATGAAACATTTATCACACAATGTCAACACATCAAAATATATTACATTGTCACATTATTTACTTATGTACATACAATTCATGTAATATCAAGCATTAACATTCTGGTATAACGTTGCATTATTATTATCACATGAACTTACCTCGATACCAAAAATGGCGAAAAGGGACCTAACCGTTAATTTCTAATTTTTCCCATGTTTTAGGTCCAAACCTCGTTTTCTTTGATCTATAACATCACATTTAGTCTATTTATTAGTCACATTAGTCAATGATCCAAAAATCATGCTATGGAAAAATTACGTGTTTGCCCCTAAACTTTGTCATATTTACACTTTTGCCCCTAGGCTCGTAAAATGATTTTCATTCAATTTCTTTATACTTTAAGCCTAGTCGAACAAATTTTATAACTACAACAGCCCTCAATTTCCACTAATTCAAACTTTAATGAAAAATTTTATAACTTTTACAATTTAGTCCTTTTATGCATTTTTACCAAAAATCACTTAGTAAAAGTCGTTTCTCTAACCATAAACTTGCATAATCTACCATTACACATCAAAATAAACATATATTTATCATAGGTCAAAACCCTAGACTTCAACCATATCTCAAAATATTGGTAGAAATAGACAGATTGAGTAATAACGACTTTAAAAATGTAAAAGTAATTAAAAAACGGGGCTAGAACGAGCTTACTATGGAGCTTGGAAAGTTTGGAAAACCCTAACTATGGTCTCCCTTTGCAAAATTCGGCCATGGCATGAAAAATGAAGAAGATGACATCCTTTTTTTTCATGTTATTTTAGATTTATTAGCCAAATTACTAAAATACCCTTAATGAAAAACAATTTAAAACATATAACCATGTCCATTTTTGTCCACAACTCAACTAATGGTCTAATTACTACATAAGGACTCCCAATTTAAAATTTCATAGCAATTAGACACCTCTAGCTTCTAGAACTCAAGTTTTGCACTTTTTTATGATTTAGTCCTTTTGACTAAATTGAGTGCCCAAACGTCAAATTTTCGAATGAAATTTTTAAAAAATTATTTCGTATAATTGTAGACCATAAAAATATAATAAAAACAAATTTTACTATGTCGAATTTGTGGTCCTGAAACCACTATGGCGACTAGGCCCAAATTAGGGATGTTACAACTCTCCCCCTTTAGGGATTTTCGTCCTCAAAAATCTTACCAGAAGAGTGGTTCGGTTTTCACATAAACTCCACTATCTCATTATCATTGCTAAAGAACTTTTACTCAAGCTATGCTTAATACTTAGCTCTTTAATTTCTCATACTAAAGTTATGAGTAATTCTTCGCTATACGACACATCAACTGAATCTTGATCTCTATTGGAGAATTTATGTACTCAAAGGTCTGATCCATACTATCATAGCACATACATACATAACATACTTGAATCCTTCCGAATTTAAATGGCGTAGCTAGCCCGATTATCATGGCCTTATACTCTCTACAATTTTATACAGTGAGACAATTTTCTAATTCAACCTCTAGCCTTTATTAAAATTCAAAACCTCATTTAGCTTTCTCAATAATTCACGATATAAATCTCGGATCTCAATTTGATTAACAAAGACTAGCATTTTAAGAAATTTGACAATCTCAGAGATACATAATTCCAGTAATCTAATAAGCGAGAATTTAGTACATACCTACATGATTTGCAGATTTCATCAAATACTTAATACAAGCCACATAATATTTTTCTTTTCAAAGACGAAGATAATCCAGATATGAAATCCATAGTAATTCTTTCTCATTTCCATTCTAGTGTCAACACTGCCAAAAATAGTTCTGATAATACTTGATATTCAACTTTAACTCTATTAACATGTCAAGTATTCACTCACAAGGATCAGAAATGTCGAGTTTCAAACTCGATCACTAATAATCTATTCCTATAAATTTTCTTACAAATTTTTCTATATAAGCTCTTGGTTTTCTATCCAAACATTTGAAACTGCATTATGCTCTTCGTAGTGATAATACAATAATTATCTTATCATCTTTTAACGACTCTAGTCATCTATACTATCACCAACTTAGATCTGTCTATAACATCAGATACGTTGAGCTATCACACTACCTTTCAGTCTTATAACACATCATAAACCATTTAACAACATATCTCTGAAAATCAAGAAGTCTCTGCCCAATGCAGACTGAACTAGTTCAAAGGCTTCAATTAACAATGTTCTCGTTTATTCAAATCTTTATACCATTCAACTTTCACAAGACGAAAATTTTATCATTCAAAGTAGCTTTAAATCATATCAAAGTCTTCTAAGTTATGTACACTTTTCACTCAGACTATCTGTCTTTTACCGAAAAAGAAATAAAATCTTATTCTCAGACTTGAAAAAAAATGATTTGGACATACATGTCTCATTAAATCTTCCTAACC